>NC_142183.1:25053611-25356111 GCF_026936395.1 Plectropomus leopardus | reverse complement strand
ATTCAAGTAAATTGGTTTGAACTTGTTCGCAGCTACTAAGCATTTAGAAGGGACTTCACACACAAACTTAGTTATGTATTTTATGAATAACTGGATGAATCCTGGAGTTGTTATTAATGGTGACATCAGTGGAGGCCTGTCATCATGCTGCCACAGTGTGTCATGTTGCTGCATCATTCATAGAGCAACTTTCAAGTTTCTCCTCTGTCTTGACCTGATTATAAACTATTAAGTCTTTTAACACAGATGATCATGGTCATGCTGCTGCCTCAACTGATTTCACTCTCTCAGACATACTGACTTGTAATAATATCCATCCACATCAGAAGTCTCTCAGTGTGTATTTGTGCACGTACAGTACCTTTTACCCCCCCGTTTGCATCATGTCTGGAAGCAATTAAATACATACCTTCATACCTCCTTCATGCCATATGGGCTCTGCATGGCCTTCTCATCTTTTTTTTTACTCTGAATTAAGAGACTTGGTTGACTCTCTTTTTCCATTCTGTGGGCTCATATTTATTCTCAAGACACTAGAGGCCTTTGTATGTTCAGTTTTTCTTAGCCTCGTTCTACATTTCTCAGTAAAAATAAGCCACTGGAGAAGGTTTCAATCCCTCACCTGGGAATAACTTACTGTAACAAGATTTGCTGACTTGATGTACAAATAACGCAGCTGCAAAAACATTCATGCTAAATGATGTTGTTAGATGGTTTATAGTGAGCCATAGACTTTTGAATGATTTCATTCATAATATAAAATCAGCTCACAGGGCTTATTCAGGGAGAAATGCCATCGCAGAGCAAAAGCTGAAGCTCAGTGTCATTTCAGTTGCCAGGTACTGCCTTGAGGTTTGCCAAAAGGTGAGTCAGGCTATAATAGGTGTTCCTGCTGCTCACATTTAAGCAGGGACTCCACAGTGTGCTCTGCTCGTCACTGTCACTCCACGGGTTTAATGGTATTTCACTGGCCTGCAGTGGATCCCATTACTTTGAGCTTAGTGCAGATACTGGCAAGGACATGACTTTTCCATTAAGGAGAAAGTGCTAAAGGAGTCCATGGAGGCCGATGGATGGGTCATGGTAAAGATGCTTCACCAGAGGCTAGAGATGGTTATTTATCCTCTTTGGACAGACTCGCAAGACCACAGGAGACATGCAGTTTCTGAGGAGGACACCTCTGAGCTGTCCACCAGCCGCCTGACAGATTGGACTAACAGCAACAGAAACAGCCTCCACTACATCCTGGAAAAATCACACTCAGGACCTAATAATGACGGCAGTATCTCCTATCTCACAGCTTCTCACTTCTTTTATGAACAATGAGGAATAAAACACTGTCTTTTTTAACTCTGCCCAACAGGAAGGTGTGAATTGCACAAACTTTGACAAAGTACTGCAGCAACACTCACATGTAAGGCCTATTTATGCAGAATTTACACAATGCTGCAATGCATGAAGTGTTGTACATCTAAACATGTACTTAGGTAGTTGGGTAGTTTGATGGTTCAAACAAACACAGGACTTTGACCCAGAAGTCTGCTTTTGGAGTCCTGTGTAAAACTAAAAATCAATGTTGATTTATCTGACAGGTCCAGACAGACCAAACCAACATCAGAACTGTTAGCAATAAGATCAACTGTTGCTTCACCTCCCTTTGTCTGTGTCTTAGCCAAAAGTTGCACTTGAACACAACGCAAAGATTACAGCTGATGGCCAACTAGCAAATATGTTCTGCTCCTGCTTAAGAAGAAATAACTCTCCACACCAACAGTTGTTTCTCTTCCCGTGCACTGAGCTGAGCTGCCAATTAGCCTGATTTCATATACCAATAAGCTCTGCCATCTCCAAGAGCAATTCAGCATGCTAAATCTGATGAAAAACATGTGACAAGGACCGACAAGTGCCAATAGAAAAACTTAGATGACAGAAGCTCACCAACAGCCTAACACTGACCAACACCAAGCATACGCTGGGTGTGTCAGGGCTTTCACCTAATGTTGCATAAGTTATGTGTGTACCTTACATGCTTACATCATGTATTTAATTAATGTCACATGGGGAGTTTGCCTCATACAAACAATTAACAATGCTGTGTGCATCAAAACCAAACAGTGGGACAGGAAGCAGGAGGCATGACAAAGCATTAGTATTTAAAGATCTGGGATTGAAAACAGGTTGTGTTTGTAGGATGAACAGTCTTGTAAGTATTACAGAGCTTATCCACAAGCAGTGGAAGCTTGGTAACTTTTTTATGGTGCTGGGTGATTGGCCTGTTTTACCACAATGACTTATTCAACAGTGGTTTGTGCCAGTAAAAGAGATTTAGAAAAATCCCCAATTCAAACCCCTAAAAGTTTTAGGAAAGAATTTCCTCTGTAAAAGTTACAGGCAACTTGATCACAGTTGCACGTAAGGGAAAGTTTTGACATATTCAGAAAAGTTCACATGCAGAGTAAATCTGTGTGAACATCGATTTAAAAAAGGTTTTCTTGGACTCCTACAAAGTAAAGGAATACTGGAGCTCATTGTGGAAGTGGTGGGCAGCCACACTGACAAAGTTTTGGCCACCACTGTGGGGTTTGGTGTGTGTGTATGTGTGTGTGTGTGTGTGTGTGTGTGTGTGTGTGTGTGTGTGTGTGTGTGTGTGTGTGCGTGTGTGTGTGTGAGTTTGGATGGAGTAAAGACAAGTTTTCACACACCCTCTTTCATATCTTTATGATAGTTTCCACCTCAAACTCTGAAGTCTGATTGGGCAGATTTTGGCTAGTTGTAAGTACAGTTGCTATGAGTTTACTGAAGGTCAATTTATAGCACCTTTCAATAACAAGGCAATTCAACATCCTTTAAGACAAAAGGGTATTAAAAATATTTTTAAAAAGCTCACTTGGTGATATCACTATATGAATCTGTGTAATAGTAGTTAGATATTTTGTGGAAGACACAAGAATTCTTCAAATCCAATTCTCAAACCAGTTAAGCACTGTCTGTCTGTCACACAAAGCCCAGTTTTCCAGTCTGTCTAGTAATATTTGTGGTGGACCGTGTTGAATGCAGAACTCAGATCTAATAATACCAACTGAAACTTTTCCACTGTCTGTGTTTAAGTGGACGTCATTCAAGGAATTAACAAGAGCAGACTCAGTGCTGTGCTTTGGTCCAAATCCTAAACAGTTGTTTAGGGCCAAGAGGGTGTTAAGTTGATGCAGATCAGCCTTTTCAATGGTTTTAAAATTGTGGGGTTTGAAACAGGCCGGTAATTGTTCTTAGTGAGATGTCTAGATTGTTCTTTTTAAGAATGGCTCAATAAGAGCAGTTTTCTGGGCCTTTGGGAATAGTCTGTGAGTAGAGAAGTGTTGATTATTTGCAGAAGATATGATGTCATGCAGCTTTAACATGTGTGGGCTCCATCACATGCTGAGTCAGTACATAGTTATCCAGAAGACAACACAGTTCTTTAGGAGACCATCCTCCTTCAATATACGACCACATAGGTCGTAGCAGTTATTACCCATATTTATGTTGTTTGGCACGACCCCTAATGTCGTAATTAAGACAGATGCTAGGAGGAAGTCAGGTGACGTAATAGAGCGACACAGTCTGCTAATGGAGGGTGAGAGGGAGGACAGGTGGATGGGTCAAACAAATACAGGACTTTCGTTAATGAGACGGGTGTATGTGTCCCCTATGAAACCAAAAGTCAATGTCAAGTTACTTAGACAATCTAACGTAGTATTTTGTTGTATCTGTGACACATCTGAGGCTTATTTTAAGCCCAACCATCATCTGTTTTCCAAACCCAACCACATAGTTTGATGCAACTAACTGTTGCACAATGTTTACCACATGTTTAAAACTGTGAGCGTTAAAAACAAACTATGGGGTCATATGGATTTGTTGGACTTCTTGCTCTTTAGTGCTGCTGTCCTAGTATGATAATCAGCTTAAATTTTACGTCTGTTTACCAATACAATTCGAGAGCTACTATAATACTGAGACCTGGTTAGGAGAGGAAATTCAAAGAATTTGGGGGTGCTTGTAAAATCCTCTTGACAACACCAAAGCTATACACTAAAAGGAAACTGACAATGTGTGCTTAAACAAACAACTCAAAAGAAGTCTTCCTTAACAGGACCGCATAATCCAACAACATGTCCAATAAGACAAAAATGGATTAAGTCCTTCCTTCAAAATGCAAAATATTATTCAAGTTGTGCATTGAGAAGAAAAAATGGCTAAAATAAAACCCAAAAGGAATCAAAATCGCAAGATGTAGTACTAGGAAAAGTAAATCTGACCTTCGTTTGTGTGTCAGACCTCTGCTCGACCATTATGGTCCTCAAAACCGACTGATTGCCATGTTGTCTTCAGATGGACAAGGTACCACCATGAAAAGGAGCTAATTGTCCTTTTTTTCCTCCAGCCTCACTCCTTCTTCTATCTTACTCATATCTGTGGTAGGTTGAATGTTAAAATCACCAACATAACTACACAATCAAATTCAAAGCACATAAAAGACAGAAGTACAGCAAAGCTGTCAAAAAAGGGAACTGTAGATGTTGACTGCAGTTCAGCTTTAGGATTTAACATGTATCGTATGTGATACATTTTCAGAGTTCCTGAAGTACATCTTGTCCATTCTAATATTACACCGAAGCAGAAACATAAAGTCCAGACAAAAAGCCAAACTTCTGGTAACCTTGCTGGCCTTATCAGTCTCGTCTGCCTGGCAGGAGAGAGCTGTTCTCTCTTTTTTGTCTTCTGCGTTATCAGTGACGTCGGTGTTACAGGCTGTGCTCGGTTGGGGTGGCTGTGACCAGTGATGAATTTTAATGCCAGCATTAACCAGCACTAACATTTTGTTCTTTTTTTATCCTGAGAGGGGTGAGGCAGAAGGGAAGGGAGAATGAAGGGAGGAGGAATCAGGGGGCTGATCTGTGAGTTGGTTGTCAACGTGCTGACATTGAAGCTGTGGTGTTTTGTCTTTGTGGCGCCGAGGCAGCTGTGTGTCAGGGTGCATTATCTTAGGCTTGTCCGATGGGTGTCACACACTGAACCAAAAATGGTTCATCAGTAAAACCAGGATTACAGGTTCGATCTTCTCTTTGGATATTTTTTCCCATTAGCTCAAAATGAGATTTTTGTTTTTTTCTGTCAGCTGGAATTTTTCATAATACTCCCATGTCCAAACCAATAAGTAGTCTCTTCACTTATGTCTCACCTTTATTAAGAGTTCAAACCTGCTTACCAGTTATAATGTCAGGGCTGACTGTGGACTGTATTAATGCCCACTTTTGGTTGTCCCCCAGATGTCCGGTGTAAAAGTTGGCAGAGTTAAACCCATAAAAGTTGTCCTCTTTGGGATTACAGTCTTGCACTTATCTAGTTTAACACCCAGATTATCCCAGCAGGTAGAAATGCTATTCAAAGCGCATGATTTTACTGGTTTTGTTTCAGTGAGTCTAAGGAAAGTTATGATGTTTTAATTAGCTTTCCATTTTCACAAGACTTCTCCAGTTCTACATATTTTTTTGTTTTTTTTATTGCAACTTTACATTTAACAAACCAAACATGACTCATTTAAAAGGACAGTTCAACTCCAAGTCCAAAATACACATTTTTTCTCTTACCTGAAGTGCTGTTTATCAGTCTAAATTGTTTTGGTGTGAGTTGCCAAGTGTTTGAGATATTGGCAATACCTGTCTTCTCAGGAATATAATGAATTTAGATAGCAATCGGCTTGTGGTGCTCAATTCGCAAAATAAATAAATCAATAAATAATAACAACAACAACAACAACAACAACAACAACAACAACAACAACAACAACAACAACAACAATAATAATAATAATAATAATAATAATAATAATAATAATTGCATATCTCAACAGCAATTTTTCCACCAATCATGACCTGGTTATTCAAGATAATCCACAGACCCCGGTGCAACCAGTTTAAATATAGAATCTATTTTCTTTTGACCTCTTTTACCCACCTCAAGGAGGACGCCATTAATGTTTACATTACGAGCCTCTCGTCCAAATAGTTCCTACATGAAACTGCTCACAGCCAGGTCTGTGGATCATCTTGAGTAACTGGGTCATGATTTCTGGAAAGAGACATTGCTGTTGAGTTTTTCAAACATATTTTTGGAGCTTTGAGCACCACAAGCCAAGTGCTATCTAGTTCCATTATATTGGAGAGAAGGCAGACATCTCAATGGCTGATATCTCCAACACTCTGCAACTCGCATCAAAACAATCTAGATTAATAAATAGCACTACAGGTACAAGGACAAATATGTATATTTGATTTGGGGGCAAACTTTTCTTTTAAATAGTTTTTAATTTGAATGTTATGGGTAGAAATGCTTAGAAAATTAGATTAGAAATAAAAGCTACTGCGTTATGAATGAAAGCATACTGGTTTCACTGGGCAGCTGGACAGACTTCTGTGTCCCCAGCAGAGGGGGGATATTTTGAAATGATGGTGATTATCCCTGCTTGTGTCTGTTGGCTCAGGGTCTATTATTTCATTCCAGAATCTCGATCTAGTTAATTTGATTTATTAGCTGGCTAATCAGCTTTATATGCCTTAGTGTTTTGGGAGGCGATATTACTGTCAGCTCATGCTGAGAGGACTCAGCTTCTGTGGTGTTCAGCGTCCTCTCTGAACTCCTGTCAATGCCAGTCACAGCTCAGGGTTTGTGTAAACACTCATGGCAGGGTAATTGTTTCTTAAAGATACAGTTCATTATTTTTTTTCACTCTACATGAGTAGTTTTTGAAGACATTTACTTCTATAATCCTTACAATAGACTTCTTGAAAGTTTTTTGGTCAAAACACAATCTGTTTCAGTGCTGAGTTAACAGTATTGTTGTCCATTTCATGCGAAACTGGTGGAGTTAGCCTGTCTGAGGGTGCAGGGGCAAAAAAGTGAAAAGGGCACCAGCTGCATGTGGAGCAGCCTATATAGCAGCCTTTATAGCTCTGCATTGTTTTGTCTCAATTTTAAGGCCATCCTTGAAGGCACTTCATGTTTTTATGTATCAGGGCATCGAGGAAGCACTTTTGCAACTCTTTTTTTTTTTTTTTTTTAAAACATTGGAGCACTAAGGAGGGCATTCACAGTTCTTGTAACGGTTGCTATTCACCCCTATGAAACCAAAGCAAACAAAAGCATGTATTAATGCATGTGCTTGAATGTTTTATAACATTGTTCTCTATCATTGCTGTTTGAAAAAAATGTTGGGCTTACAAAGTATAGTTTAGACTAAATGAATCAAGTCTGACATTGGAGAGCTGAGCTTGACAATATATAACACACTGTACACTGGATAAACTCTAATGTAAGCAGCTTTTAGTTGCTCTGGCCATCAGGTTTATTGGAAGCAATAACATTGTCTACTCACCAAAATAATAGCTGAAATCTCAGAACCTCAGAAAATAGGTCCAATGGGGCAGCATACAGAAGCTGTCGGACAATTAGGGAGGTAGCAGAAAAACTGAAAACGCACCCACAGTATCACTAATAATCCTTCATTACACAGTGCAGGAGGTCAAACTTGACCCAAGAGTTGGTCTGTAAACTGTCTTATCAAATGTTAACAATGGAGAGTTTGGGTAAAAATTGTATCATTTACTGTTGTTTTCACTTCCAATTAAGTTTGTCTATTCTGAGGGTTTGTTTAAATCTAAAGTATTTTGCCTTGTTGGATCTATCTATATCTATCCTAAAATTTCGGCAATTTCTTTAGCCTATAGTGTTATCATGACTGATAGAAACTATGGTATGAGCAACTCAACGAAGACAGAAGTTGCAATCAGCTGTAGTTTTCCATCCAAGGAGCTGTATACGACATCAAGAGTATCAGTATCTCTATGATTCAAAGTCTTAATCGGGTTGTCTGCACATGGTTCTCAACATGGAGGAGGCTGAGCCAGCACCTAGCAACTAATGAAGCTAACAGTGCAAACAATGGCAAAAGTGGTGACAGAACGTACAGTGTTAACCCTTTGAAACCTGGGCAAATTGACTTGATTTCTTTCACAAACATGGGAAGAAGGGAATGGGGAACTTAAGAAGGAATGACCCAGATATGTACAAGAAATTAGTAAAAAGTACAAGAAAAAAAAAAAAAATAACACCTCTTCACCCCCACCCCACAACCTTATCCAAATATGGTCACTACTGGCAGCAACAAAACAAGGCAATGACTGACACTGCCAAACTCTAGGCTTCAAAAAGGGAGTCCACAAGCCAATGTGTTACATCACAGTCTATGGTGTTAACCAGCCACTGAATTCACACAAGATATTTAATTCAGGAAAGACCCTCATCTTTTGTCTAAAATCCCGACAAACTACATATGTTGTGCCCCTGTGGGGGTGGGGTTAAGAACATCAGAGTCTCTGTATTTCATCCTTCCAACTCCTCTGTTTTCTGTGGTGTAATGAGAATTACAGTCTTACAGGGTCGTTTACATGGTGACAGATTTTTAGTCTTGTTTTCTTCTTTTCAAACATAGAGAGTAAAGAAGCCACTGGCTCTCTTCCTCAGTTTTTCTCCATCAACTGTGACTGTTAATGACACATAACTCCTAAAATTGCTCACTTGGGAAACTAAATACCAGACAGGACTGAAAACATTCTTTAATACCACAGATGGGTGATTCAGTCTGAGAAAGCACAATGGGGAAGCAGTGGAACATCACGAGAAACATTAACTCTTTGAACTTAGCACCTTTCATCATGCACCTGTGAACTATGACAGACTTTGACCAGGTGATTCACAAGACTAGAGCTTCACTCAGCACGCTGTATCTGTGTGTGAAATACATGTGTACTTGCATGCACAGGCACACACATGCACCTTTACGAGAACTGTTTAAGCCTCAGGTGTATTCGGCCTGCTGCACCTTACAGACAGCAG
This sequence comes from Plectropomus leopardus, assembly GCF_026936395.1. NCBI lineage: Eukaryota > Metazoa > Chordata > Actinopteri > Perciformes > Serranidae > Plectropomus > Plectropomus leopardus. The sequence goes on along the minus strand of NC_142183.1, from coordinate 25,347,177 downwards.
ACATCGCCTCAACCGGATGTCTGGAGGAGATGCTGCAGCTCTGACATCATCGTCTCATCCCATAAATACCAGATTTTCCATCAAATGCGCTCCCGCACCAAGCCCCTGACAGCCACTTAGCAAGGCAGGACAATGTGGAATCAATACCCAAATTATTCACACAGCGTGCAGAGGAAGTGTCCTTTTCAATTTAAAGTGAACTAATTTGTTATTGTAAAGAGGAGGTTACACCTCAGGCCATCTGAGTTGTTTATCCATAACAGCCTTTGAATGCCGGTTGGGTTTAATCCCATCTGCTCGGCACATGGGTTTGAGAAAGAAAATGGTCTTTGCTCTTAAGAATGACCAATTAAGAAGACATGTTTTCTCACCAGATACAATTTTAATGGAAAAACTCTTCGCCTCAAGAAAAACCCTCATCCATTGTTGCCAGCCACCCACCTGGATGATGATACCGCTGCAGCCCTTCCGTGCAGCTTGCTAAATAAAAAACAGACACCAGAGGCTCTTTTCTTAGGCATCCCACACAAGCATGTTTTTAAGCTTTGCCCCACTGGCACGACTGAGGGAGGAAATACAGTTCATGCAAACTGTTGAATACCCATAACCTCTGTTGTGTGGATGCCATAGCCTGCAGCCGGCTTGATTATTGCTCTTCCAGTCAAATGCAGGCATTCCAGACAGCAGCAATGAGTGTGTTGTAAATAGACAAAACATGCTCCGACAGGCTTCCTACATGGCCTCCTATTTTTGTGACAGTTGCTTTCTTTTACATCTCTCTCAATTTTGGTTTTTCCTACTCCACCCATTTTATTAGTACTTTTAAAACCACAGATATTCTCTGTGAACCAAGCCAATTTGCTTCAGAAAAATGGAGCGCAATGAAATGTCCTTTTATAATCGAGCCAATGTTTGAGCAGTCAGAGGGGGCTGAAGACTCAGCACTGCTTTCCCATGAGCTCTTTGTGCATGACCTAGGGTTATTTTATGGGAGTTAAAGTCACAGCCGTTACAGCTCTGCGGTTCGTCTGTCTGTGAGAGTCAGATGCAAACGAACCTTCAGAAACAATTAAAGTCACCACAGAAGAGAGGGACCCCACGGACTGGCAGATGAGTGACAAATTAGATATACAGTACGTTCGAGTGGATGTTTGGCTTGCTGTCTGTCAGTCTGTTGGTGCACATGTGCAAATCTTATAATGTGTTTCTGGTGTTTGTGTATGTGGCAGCATTTGATTGTGTGTGCTTATGAGCATGCATATGCATACAGTGTGTGCCTGTCTGTGTACGAGCATGTTTAGTCTACAGGCAGGGGAAAGGAGCTTGTGGTTTGACAAAGACGAATAGCCGAGTTTGTTCCTCTCCTGTAAACGCGGATCAGCACATGACATCATCACGTCCATTTTCATGCCTTCGCCTGGCTGGTGGTCAATGTGCTCTGGGCATGCTCGGACACCCAAATATATAATAAGTAGGGACACATGACTGCAAAACAGTGGGAGTGAGAGAGACAGAGCGAGGTCGGGTGCAGTGGGTGATTAGATAGGCGGTATGCCATTGTGACAGGACAGGAACAAGCTGCTGTGGTATTACCAGAGTGTGAACTACATGTGCAACATCAGCGCAAAAATACGCTGAGCAACTGCAACAGTTTCTTTTGTGAAGAGGAAATCATTAAATCTAAAATATAACACACACTTGGAGGTAACAAAAATGCAAAACATAAGCTGAGGATGCAGTTGGTTAATATCAATAAAAACTAAACACAAGGCCAGAAATATCTATTAAAGTTTTACTTTACAGAGAGAATTGTGTCTTTCAGTTAATCAATTAAATTGTCTTTCAAATTATTTTCATAGATTTTTTTTTTTCACACTTAGACGATGGAGAATGACATAAACCTGCAATAACAGTTTTTGGCTACTGGAGGGCAAAGGTGGAGTCAGGGGTGGCTTCTGGGGCTAATATATGCCCATGTGGTTAATTCTATTAAAGAAATCAAATATCATTTAGTAAATGTTCCTCTGTTGATCTAATATTCAGAATATTGAAAGCCACATTTACTTGGCATTGTTGGGGATTTGCACTCAGAGCAGCTCAGATTATTATGGGATGGATTAAAATGTAGTAGATTTGGCAGCTAAATATTCATTACTACTCCAGCATAATATAAAAAAAACATGTTTCAAAATAAGTAATGCTGCTTTCACCAAATTCCTGCCATACATGCTTAGGTAACTTAAAATAATGACATCCGAACTGTTTTGTCTGTTTTTAGGTGGCAGGAGGAAAATTAGTCATCATTGTTTCAGAATGGTGAAGACAGATGGAGAGCAAGTGGATACAAATAGGATGAAGACTCTACAGGAAGTTTTTTTTTCATATGGCTTGAAAAGATGTGCATATAACTGCTGTAAATGGGGGAAAAAAATCTCCCAGAGGAAAATGTAAACACAACAGTGGATATGGCTAAAATGTTAGCAAGAAACTGTCTATTTACATATCAAGCAGATATAAGCACTCATTTGGAATAACGTTTTTTGTCATGTGGTGAATGTAAGCCCAATATTCATTCTCCATAAAGCTCTGCTTCTGGTCTCATTGCGAAATGCTTGGCTACATTTTGCATTTAGTTGCTAACCTTATCTATCTACAGTATGGTGCTGGACACGCAACATTCAGTCGTTTTTTTTAGAGCTTTTCGCGATAAATAGCTGTCAGCTACGGCCAAAAATGGTAAAGCTGTGGGCCGGAAACCACAACAATGAAAAATGCTAAAATGCTCTATAGAGTCTTTTGATCAATGTTTATTATGAAAATATTGACTATAGTTTCTTTAAATACCAAGTTATATGAAGAACATGAATTTGCACTGCTGATATAATAATGAACAAGAACGCTAATATCGCAACCACTGAAAAAGATCTACAGCTTGTCCCTGCTTTACAAGCTATTTTGTCTTTAGTCCCATAATGTGCAGCACCTCATAAAATAGTATTTAACACCATCATATGACCATGTTCCCGGCAGAGGTAAAAACAACTGTAGGCCTACAGTGAATTTGTTTGTTGGCTCTGAAGTTTAGGGGTGTAATTTGTTACTGTCGTTTGAATCTTATCACAGTTCCTGTAGTCCCAGTTCTCCTTGCTTGGGCTCACTAACATTTCCCGCCATATTCCTTTGATTAGGAGCACATCTGACTCCCATTAAAACTTCCACATGCAGATCCAGGGGCTGCCTTGGAGCTGGATGGAAAACTTTTTCTCTACTTCCCTTCTTTCTTTTTTCCCCCTCATCCAAGCAGCAGCCAACTGGAGCCTTCAGGAAAGAGAGCAGTATCTGCCTCACAGAGAGTCTGAGTTCAGGGAATAAAGTGTCGAAGCAACTGTTTTCTCATTAACACTTTCTAATTTTAGTGACACACACTAGGCTTTTATCACTCAAAGTTGAAATTACCATCAAATGAGTGACTAAATGTTTCTTTTATGATTTAAGCAATACCATATATGGGTATGGTTTTGAAAGATTGCTGGATAAGTGCTGTCTGCCTTTGGCCATGCAATAAAGTCCTCCGCCAAATGCCATTCAAAGCCTGGGAATTACATTGAAATGGATGACAGTTGCACTTATTAATTTTCCAACTGTTAAACAGTAACGGAAAAAGCAAAGGAAATAATGTTTTTGACAGCAGTGGACATGTGCTGACTGTGGCACAACCATGAGGCCATGAAAGCAGCCATGGACAAAGAAGCGCTGCGGCCAAGTGGGCCACTGCCTGGCAAGGACATTAGGAAGCGATATGACTAATCCACAGATTCCAGGGAGGAAATGACACACTGTGGAAAGCCTCAGAGGCCTTGAATCCCACAGAACATCAGGCGATGTCCACCCCTGAAGGAGAGGAAGTTATTTCAACAAACTGGGCACATATTCTGATTCCTGTGTTACTGTCCCTCTGGCCAGCTCGTCACTCTGAGAGCAGTGCAATGTGTAATACAAGAGATAAACTCTGATGGACATCATGACAATTCAGTTGACATAGCTCCGCACCTTCCTGCTCTTTGTGTTAACTGTGAACCGATACAGTATCAGTGTCCTCTCCTCTTTATCCTGTCGGTCTATTGTCGGTCCACCAATTTGGTTTCAGGCTGAAATATTTAACAAGTTTTGGATGGATTGCCATGCAATTTTGTGCATTTAATCAAGGTCCCTTTATGATGGTTTGGTGATCCTGTCATTTGTATTTTGTGCAAACATTCATGCTCCCCTCAAAGTTAATTGTAATAACTGTTGATTTCTCAAATATTTATCCAATGCTATCATCAGGTCAAAATTTCAGTTTGTCCAACACTTTGGTTTATAAATAAAACCTGCAAAAAGAATGTTATTCTCATCAGCCTCATCTATACGTTGTGTTTAGTGCTAATTAGCCATATTAGCATGCTAACATGAGAAACTAAGATAGTTGACACTGTAACCATTAAGCTACTATCAAACATCAGCATGCTGATGTTGCCAGTGACTGTATTAATATGTACAAAATATGCCTTTTTTTTGCTCTTATCCCAAAAAAGACAGTATTCCACAAATCTTCCCATATAAATGCAACCATAAATATTCCAGTTAGCATAAAATGATAGGCTGTGTTTGGGTTAGGGTTAGAATTAAGTTAGAATTAAGGTCAAACAAATGCAAAATTTAAAGAAAAGAAAGTAGGGATTCAGTATTTCTCCACCTAGATTTTATTTTATTTTATTGTATTTTATTATCTTACCATGTTGTAACATTCTAACATCCAAATAATTTTTAAGACGTTTTTTTGCGGTTAACATTTTTCTGAAGGGGGCAGGGTTGATACAGTCTGCAATAGGGGACATGGACTCATAACCTCAGTATTTCTTAATGTGTCCATATACTCTGTGTGATCGAGTGTATCACGCAAGCCTATCGAATAAATCTGAACAGAAGTCTTGAAACATTTCGACTACTCTCTGCATTGATCAAAGCTGGGACACCATATGGGATATATTACCATTCACACCCTGTTTCACATTGCTTACCAGCCTCTCTATATCATAGCAGATTCATGGCACTGACAGACCAGCTATTTCAGGTCAGCCACCCCTGCCACGACAGCCCAAGCATGTTGTAATTTGAGCCCGTCGCCAGGAATTAATTGTCTACTTTTTTGCCAAAAAACATAAATCAGTTGTCTGCATCCTCTCGGTGTCTGCACCCTTTTGTACAAGCCAGCCAGGCCTGTGCATTTCTGACAATAGTAATGCTGGGGTGGTCCATAACCAACCATGAAATCAGCCGTTCCAGGATGCCCACACCACTTATACTGGGGAGGTAAAGGTGAAGTTCCAAACCTTCAAAATAAAATATGCACAGATGGGGAAATAGCAGAATAAAATGGCTTAGTATTTAATATTATTTTAGCAGTCCTTTTTGCTGACAACATTTCATTTCAGCATAAAAAAATGAAAACGATCTGTGATAACATCTAGACATAATCAACAGTAACATATTTCTAATGAATGAGTTTGACATAATAATAATGCTGGACTAGTTGCTTGTTTTCATAAGTCCCTATTTCCTGCACGTCTGGCTATTTTCTAGGATTAGCTAAGTGTTTGCAAGGTCCAACTAAAACAAAGATGACGTTGGTAGCTCGAGCACTGCCCTAAACCACCATCCGATCTATCTGCTGATCTCAGCCTAGATCCTGTCCAGACAATACCCAGCTTTCCCGTGCTGCACCAATCAAAACACATGCCATTATATGGCAGCCGGGTGAGAGGCCCGGAGAAGAAAAAACAGGGAGAAAGAAGAGGAATTGTGACAGAAAGAGGAAAGAGGAGAGGAGGAGACGTTTAGACAGAAAGACCAGGGTAAGCCAGAGTCATCAAATGAAGAGAGGTATTTGTGTAGTCTATTTAGACCACCCTCTCCGCCTTTGTTTAGTCTTTTGTATTGTTCTCATACTCATGACTCTCTGCTGGCTGCATTGCCTCTACTCTCCAGTGCTCTCAAAGAAAACCCCTTCAGTGGGATGGAGAGCAGTCCCCCAGTCGCTGGCGCTGTGCAGACCAGTGCTCTGATGAACTAAAGGGACTGGGGCTGCTGGTCAGAGGCAGTGAACTCAGTCTTCCCCGGTGCTCTCTGACAGGGTCTAATCCATTTAGGTCGAGTTCTGGCAGAGAATCTGAGGTCTGACAAAGCCCAGCTCTGTCTCTGTGATCCAGCCCACTGAGTTTTAAGCTTTTACAGATGTGTGGAGAAAGTGGGCACGGAGCAGGCGCGGGCTGGGCTGGCTGACTTACTGGACGCAGGGTGCTAAATCTGCCTTTCAACAACAGCCTGATGAATCCTTCGCGTCTGCTTCCCGTCTCTCCGCAGAGCGAGCTTGGGGCTGACTTACACACAATGAACTCAGACATCCAGGGCCTGGTGGGTATTTCCAGCACTGATATGGTAGAATTTGGATGCTTTATACTTTTTTTGTTGTGTACAGGGCAGCCAGCCAAGCGTCTTATCAGCCCTGATGTTGTCTGTCTTGGTTTCCGTCCCAATGCTCTCCAGAAGGAGAGGAGGGTCTGATGAGGAATGTAATTTCTTTTGACTCAAATTTCCCTGAAGATCGCTCATGAGCGATTGTTGCACTGTTGCCATCGAGCAAACCACTGGAAAAATGCAGCATCTCTCCGATCAGATAAGTCATAGCTGGCATTACTGTTTGCCAGAAGTGATATGGTGGACATCAAAGCAGACAGACAAAGTTGACTTTAATGAGAGGCAGTACATCTAGATTATGTCATGGCAGCTGAATACAAAAAGATTTTTTCAACATGATGCTGAAACAGATGTCAGCAGTGTGCGTCGCCATGTGAATGCCCCTTTGTTTCGTTTTCCATTCAAGAAAATCAGTTACAGGGCCGTCATGGCGGAATAAACATCCAGCTCCTACTTGACCCCAAAAAATAATCTTTGAATCAATTTTCTTTTACTTTGATCGAGGCCAAAAAGCAAAATTACAAAGAAAAGGCGAACCGTGAATCTATTAAAAGATAAAGGGATCAAAACAGCATCCTCTAGTGTACTACTGTATGTTGTGCTGCCACTTCATCAGCCCCATATCAAGGGCAGATGAGGTGGTTTGGCACCGCAGAGCTTTTATGATAAAAGGGCAAAAACTCAATGAAATTAAATTAAACCGTAGCAAAAAGAACACCAAACTAAAGGAAGCTGCAGCCTCAGGGCAACCTGCCACTTCCTCCCTCCCCTTATTTCACCTTCTCAGCCTCAACTAACTGAAACCAGTGAAGTTAAAAAGAGGTTACAGCGTCAAATTACATCATATCCATGGGGTTCAACACATGCGCAGTTAAGTCTGGTTTGCACTTGCCAAATGGCTCAATAGCCTGTGCACTATCATAGAACATTATCAATTAGTTTTACTGAGGCGTCCATTGTCGCCCTGGGGTTGGAAAATATTTTGTACAAAAAATAAAGAAAAAGGAGAGAGTTACAATTCTGCAGGTGCTGAACAGGTCTGTAATAAAAGATGATGCATAAACAAATGCTTTCTATTTGAAAATCTTCTGTTGTATATCTGCCACCATCTCTTCAAGCATACCCAAAAAACTGTGTCAGGCTGAGCGCACCCAAAGATCACCTGAGTGGACACTGTCCCTGTATTTCTAGCGTCATCTGCTGTAACCCTCTAACACTGCAGCTCCATTCACAGTGCCCATGAGTCATGCTCCATAGCTTACATTGAGGAAAGATGTAACGACTGCACACTTACATGCCACAAATATTTAATGAAGACATTTTAATCATATTTGGATCTTCATCAGGTCAAAAATATTTACAAGAATGTGTGCATGTAATGTAAATTTTTTTGACCTGCCGACGTTACTTCTTTTCCCAATTTAGGCTATTTTTTTGATAGCCTTGCAGCTACGTGATGTGCGTATAATTATTCTCCCTCAGCTTGTACCCCACAGCTCCTATGGGGACAAAGACCATGCCCCAGCCATAATTTGGAACCAACCACCTGCCCAGGTAAGTAGTGAGTTAAACAGAGCAAGCATCCAGATCACACAAAATAATTAACATCTTGTATTAACATAATTAATACAATATTTCTTGGTTACTGCTGACATCACAATTTATCTGTGGGCACCCATACATACCAATGAGCACATCAATAATAATAAAATGTAATTTACTGCAGAACTTCCTGACCTATCATCTTACATATTAGCAGGGCCTTGCCCCTCCCTGCTGAGAGGACTTACTGTGCATTCCAATACCCATACTAAATAATATGGAAACACATTTTTAGTGTGTCCCAATACATAGTATGCTAAATGCAGTATGCCAAAAATATCTGAATGTTCTACTACAACCAGTCGGATTTTGCCTTATGCAAGCCAGTATGCTTTTCTGGCCTTTCAGATCCACAGTGCTCTGTGCAGCTGCGGATTTGTCATATCGATTTAGCCACAACAGATGACAGGTGACTTGACACTTCTGACAGCTGATTTACAGCAGAAGGTGCATTTATGGACGACAGCCCGTTCAAGTGACAATAGGAATGCTAATAGTTTAAGTGAGCAAAGTAATCACAGATTTTTGCCAACAACAACAGCAACAAAAAGCGGAGAAAAACACAATGCTAGAGAAATACTTAGGCCAGTTTCATTGTCCTGAATATAAAATGTAAGAAACTGCAGGAACTACTTGTTCTTTGGGGCCAGTTGCTGAGGTGAGCACCGCAAATGCTGTTTTGTATTATCTCCATGGGTTAGGGTTAGAGAGAGATATAGAGATATATAAGCACAGGGTCAAAGTTCAGGGTGCAGTGTTATGAAAAAGTAGTTTAATAGTAGTTTAAAGTGTTAATTGTGTGCATACTACATGCAGCAGTACATACCATGTAAGAGCAGCTGCAGTACCAACTAAAAGTACGAAGAAAAAGTATGTTATTGGGAACACAGCAGAACCCATCAATCTGTTTGCACTCCGATCTATCTCAACATCCCATGATCCCAAAAAGCAAAGAAACTACACAACCTTACGTCCTTTACACAACTTAATTGATGCTGCATATAATAAACTAAAACATTTAACTAGAGTTAATAAATAAGCAGACACACGCAAAAAAACACTGTTAATGTCAGAGAACAGGGGGAAAGGTAACGATTCCACACTTTCACACTGTACAATCATGCTGTTCAGAGAGACATGAGCTTGAGTGGCAAATAATTATTTTGCAAAAAGATGTACCCAAGACACACACCTACGACTGTGGAAAATTCTCTCACAGCATATAGGGTGAGCTGAGGTGATGGGTGCATGTATGACACATGATTTGGACAGGATAGACAGAGGGTGTGTGGGTTAATAAAACCAGGATAATAGACTGTGGGTGTGCGTGTTGAGGGATGTGGTACATGAGGATGTGGTGGTTGTCTGACACAAAATAGGTGTGTGTTAGATAGCTGCCCTTTCCATGTCTCATTTCCTGGCCACCTGTTTGTTAGAGAGCATTAATAGGAAGGTACTGTGCTTCTCTATAAAGTTAGCATCCTCTGCAACACCCTTTCCTCCTCCTCTTCCTCCTCATCCTCCTCCTTCTCTGCCTCCTCCTCTCTGCTCCGAGCAGTGGAACACAAGTCAGGTCAGACTCCCTTTGAGAAAAAGACTAACACACTAGTCATTCCACCAAATATTTCCTGGGAAACGGAGCCATGTTTAATGTTGTGAGGGCTGTATTTTCAGACTTTCAGCTGAGACCTGTGTGTCTCATAACCCCAATATTTCATGTAGACCATAAATAGTTGGGGAATGAATGTTGAGGAAGTCACTAGAGAAGGAGTGGAAGTTTATCAGGAGTTCAGGAGCAAATAAAAAAGCACAGCTGGATGCTTTAAAAAGGGAAAGCAAATCTGTCTGTCGTTGCTTTTTTTAAGGAATAGTTTTCAGCCATTTTGGAAAAATATGCTTATTCGCTTCCTTGCCGAGAGTTAGATGAGAAGATCAATATCAGCTCATATCTGTCCATTAAATATGAATATGCTACAGCGAGCAGTTGGCTGGTAGAGCTCAGTACATCGGTAGTCTGGCTTTTTCTGAAGGCATCAAAATTCATCTACCAGCACCTCCACAGTTTCAGAACCTATCGCCTATCTGTCTGATGATGATAAGCCTCTGGCCCACAGCCAGTATTTCAAGCCTACCAGGTGTAGCCGACATATAAGCCAAGACTTCATCTTTCATGTGCCAGTCATTTAATTTTTTTAGCTCATTCTCATTCCAAACTTGTCAAATAGCGTCTCTACTTCAGTGCTTTTAGCGTAAGTGTGCAAAACCAAAAGGCACCTTTCGCATGGTACGCAGGGACGCTGCTGCATGGAACGCGGTGAGAACGTAGCATTACAGAACCAATCACAGTGTTATTGTTTGCCGGCAGATGGCCAGATGGTACTTGCCACATCTGCCAGATACATGCACTTGAGAACACAGCCAGACAGAACTGGTTGTGTGTGCATTAAAAATGCTTCATGACAGCATCTGGTTGAAACTTTGACGGTAACGACATAATATATGGAGTGCAAGGGCACTTGTAGGGCGGGTTTGAGGGGTTGTGCATGAGTCCCACAAACCTGGACTTTGATGTGGATTCTGGTGTTTGCTTCCTGTTTACATTTGATGGGGTTTTTTCTACACCTTACCATGCTGTTTCTTGGCCGGTTGTAGTGACTCCACAATGAGTACTTCTTGCAATTTGTGTTTGTACAAATTAAACAAACAAGACATAAAATGTTAATTTGTGGTCTTTAAGAGAATGTTGTTATCTTTAGACATAGCCAGGCCAGCTGTTTACATCTGTTTACAGTGTTTATTGTTTAGCTGTATCTTTTTAGCATACAGACATGAAAGTGGCATCAACGTTTTCATCCAACTCTTGACAAGAAAGCAAAGTGAAATGCTGAAGTATTCCATTTAAATTTTTGGCTTTTGTGCATGGAGCTTGAGAGCATCACACGATAAAAAGCTAACCGTCCTAAATGCAGGCAATGTGAGCAATCAATTCGACACAAGAAAGCCCATACCAGTGCAACACAATGTTAATTTTGTCTGTAGAATCAAAGGAAGGACCATTTCTTCTGGGATTAAATCCAAACCAGCTTTCTGCCTCCTAAATCTGTGTCAGTAACCATTGTGTGTGCTTTCCAATAGCACATCTAATTACTGGCTGCAGTCAAGGTTAACTGACAGTTTGGGTTCGACCATATTTCCCCTCGTAAACCTCTGGTAATGTAAGGCAACACCGCACAACCCATTAAGACACATACTTGACAAATACCTCTTTTTGCAGAAACTGCACACCCATAGGTTGCAGAGGCTGACAAACACATGACGAAAGAAATAGGTTCAGCTCAGGTTATTTGACTGCAAAGCTAAAATCATATTGTCGCAATACAAGCAGCTGAATATAATACTGTTTTCACAAGTGAGGGACTAATGCCAGGATACAATGTTAAACAGAGCATCAAGTTTAGAAAAAACCATGTCAGATGTTCTGAACGGAGAAAACTCTTTTAAGTATTCCTGTCATGTAATTATAAAAATGAATGAAAAAAATGACCTCAAGTAACATCTTTGGGAATGCTGTGTTGTTTGTAAACTCATCGGGTATTGATATAACAGCTATGTAAGTTATGAGAGTATCCCTGGAGACACACCCAAATATAAACAGCCTGAAATACACGCCTGCCAATCTACCCAGCGGCTGCCATCTGGGCCTATCCAGTTACAGTGTTGAATAAGAAAACCAGAAAATAAATAGCTAGCAGTACCAAGTTCCTGTTGAGGCTGACTCATGAAAACCATCTTCTCCTGTTCCAGCCCACAGGTGATCAAGCCGGTGTAAAAGCTCGCTAATAAATTCAGCACCACAGTCCCCGAGGTGTCTGGGATTCGGGGTCTTGATTGAGGGGATGTTTGACCTTCTGGTTGGAGCTCTCTGCCTCCAGAGGGCTGTTTTAAGCACTAAAAAGTCATGCCTGGGTTTCAGTTCCGTGACCCACTTAAAGGCTATGTGCTGGCAAACGTGCCCAAAAGGTTTCTGTCTGGCAGCAGAGCTAGTTTGCTCAACTCCTGCTCTGCCAAAGCTTAGCAACACCACTCTTATTTTTACTCCCCTCTAATTAGGGGCTGGGTGGACCAGGAGGAGAGAAAGAAAAAGGGATGGACAAGTGGAAAGATGGCCAGAGAAATACAGAAAAGGAGTATAAAGTAAAGACGTAAATAAAAGCTGTGAATAAGAGGGAAAACATGAAAATACATCAGGAGAGAGAAATATTTTCAGTCTGTGCAGGAGGCGAAGGAATGCTTTGTTTAGCTTTTCATGAGGTCATGTTATGATAACCCTCAGCATGAAAATATTTATGAACTCAGTGAAGAAAAGGCAAAAAAAAAGGACGTTAATAAAAGATCCTGTTGGACACAAGTTCCTGCTAACAATGTTGTGCAAGTTACACCAGAAACATGAAGTCATTGCAGTCCTAAGGCTTACACCCACACACTGTTTTACTGAATTAAAGGAATATCTCTACAGCAACACAAACCTCTCCATGTGACTGTAATCTGTATGAAACTACGCCTCAGAGGTGGTCCCTCTTTCAACATCCAGCGAACAGAAAGTTTTTTTACGCTGAACAGTGATGTTGATCCAGTGGGGAATGTGTTGCTCTTGCAAGGTCAAGTACTAAGGGGTCAAGCTCATCCATCCTCTGGCAAATGGAAAGATGTCAGGGATGTATTACTGCTGCACGGCCGGGAGTGCAATCCCATACCTGCAGCTGTGGGTGAGCTGCTGTGTGCACACACTTTCCATTTCGTAGCCCTGCTAATGCTCATATTATTGTAGATCTGATGCTGCCTGCTGAATACCATTAGCATCTTGTTTTGGCACAAATGGTTTACAGATGCAGATGGAAGGAAGGCCAGTACAAATGTATGGCTGAAAAATGGAGTCCTATAGACTGTATGAAATAGTGGACACAGTGGTTGCCTTTTTGAAGCCTCCAGTTCAGCATTTCAGCTGTTGCTATATTGTGTTTTTTGGAGCTAGAAGTGATTTGGACAAGAAAGAAGAGCTGTAGATGAGCGAGAAGTGGACTCATAGGCCCCTTTTACACTGACTAATCAAGGCAGGACCTTAACACAGCTATTACGTTCTGTATAAAAGGTACAGTCACAGAGTTCAAGGTAAGAGTTTTCTCACCATGAAGCTGGCAGCAGAGGTAGTAACAGTTCCAAATCAGTGTCTGTGTAAAAGGACAACTGGGGGGACAGGACCATGGATGGGACAGGTGTGGCGTTTTGATGACATTTAAGATATTTGATCCACTGCTGGGAGATTAAAATAGCAGCTAGCAGCAATTAACAGCTAACCCATAGAATAAGAACATCCAAAAATGTCCCCAAATTGAAAAGACAATGAGGTCAGGGACCCCCTTACCCTCCAAACAGAGGGCGAGATCAGTCGCCATATAACAGAGATGATAAAGGATTGTTATTGCCATGTTTTGCCATTGTCAGTGTTTAGAAAGCATTGTAATATGTCACACTAGAGACCGACGCTGTTATGTTAGACATCATGTCCTTCACGCCTCTAATGCCACTGATATTTGGTTATGTGCAAAAATGCAAAGGACACGTTATGAGGGAACTTTGCAGCAGGTAAACATGTTTATTTCTGCTGTGAAAGCAACATTTTAACTTGGGGATCTATGGGGAATGACTGCCTTCTGGAGACAGAATCACTAGCTGTTCAGGGAACAGCAGTTTTTGGCACCTCAACGTTGGCTTCATTTTTCAGCCCCAGAGTTGCCGCTTGAGGAGTCCCTGTTGCTAAGTCGCAACCATTACCAGAGGATGTTAGGCAGGAAAGCAGTGACAGATGATTTAGATTGGTACCAGACCTAAATATTCCACCCCTTTGAAGACATATTTTCTTCCCTCAGGACTCCTTTCTCCCTTCCCGTCCTCCATCTTCATTATTCTTCTTCTGTTTCTTTGACCTTCCTCCACCCTGCAAACAGGCCGAGCCACTTCTTCTGCACTGTAGTATCACTACACTACACTATGTGTCAGACATACTGTATAAAACCAGATTTTTATTAAGTTGTCGCTGCCGGTGGTAGTTGTAAAAACTGGATTATCTCAATTGTAAACTATATTATGTACTACTACCTGACCGACTCTCTTTCTCATTTTCTTTCTCCAATGCACGCCAAGTTTTATCAAAACTAAATTATGAAACCACCTTCACTGTCTTCCAACAGTGAAGGTGGTGGAGGGGAGTTTGGAGGGGGTCTAAGATAAAGTCGTTGTGGCTCACTGAAGTGAAATTCTCTCCCACTAAAGTCAGCGGATTGGCAGCCAGATTATCTTTCCCGCGTAGGCAGGAAATCAGATCTGTGAGCCCTATCAACAGGAAATTAAAGAGAACAACATGGTTTAGACAAGAGCCAACAAACCGCCGTCTACCCAGATCCTCCCAGCAGCAACTTCAACCAGTGACTAGGCCTGGCAGTGCTTGTGGACGTCCTGACAGTAAAACACTCCTCAGTCCAGAATGTAGATAAATAGCAGCCACAGTTCTCAGACAGCAGATATCCTTATGTAAATAAAAAATGTGGAAATTTCCTCCTCCAACACTAGCGAATGTAGTCTCTACCCTCTTGTCAGGCTTATCTGGGCTCATTTTCCTAATATCGCTGTTTCTGCTTTTGAATAAGCTCAGTTAATACAGCCTCTTAGATTTCTTTTTTTTTTACCTACTTTACAAACATACTCTCTGACAACAATTAGCTTTCCCTAATCACACAAACTGTGTGTCATGATGATCTCATTATAGTTTTTTGTTTTATTATTTGAGCAGGGATGGCAAAGTGTAATCGGTCTTGAATTCCTTAGGCATGACTGAAAATGGTAACTTAGCTCTCTGTTCCCTGCCGAAAGTCCCTGTGGGATCTTTATTCTGACTCTGTTTCCACAGCTGAGCTTAAGTATCTATAAAACTCTTTTACAGATGATGCTCTCATTAAATCAGTGGGTGCAGGTTTAGAGGTAGTGGTGTGCAGGTGGAAAACAAGATCACTTTGGACTTAAAGATAATGAACACTGAATCAAAATATAACCCCCGATGTCTGTGGCTGCATCAGCTGCTGGATATTTTGTTGTGCAGGCGATTTAATGAAACCTCACACTCGGTGAGTTTGATAAACTGTATGCAAATATGAAATTATATATGATTTATATGAACATACAGTAATTTTAGGTTTTGTCTTGCATGGCTAGTCACTTCCCAATATTTTATTTATATGAAATGTTGCATGAATGAAGATGTATTCTGTCCTCACTTTGTGAGGCTTTGCACATGTAGTCATCTAAACACACATCCAATAAGGACTGAAGACAGTGAGCTGGCCTTTTAAAGGGGCAGTTTACACCTAAATCAAAAACACATCAATTTTCATGCTATTTAATTATCTAGATTGTTTCTGTGTCAGTTGCAGAGTGTTGGAGATATTGGCTGTTGAAATGTTTCCGTTCTCTCAACTATGAAGGAACTAGATAGCAGTTGGCTTTTGGTGCTCAAAGCACCCAAAAACTCAAAAGCAATGAGTCTTTCCAAAAAACCATGACTCACTCACTCACCCTTGTCAGAAGTTCTGTGTTGGAACTACTTTTTTCAACCAAACTACACCCACTAAACCGTATCACCACCAGAAGAAAGCATGCATCTACTGCTAGCTAACCTGGCACAACCAAGACACCTAACATTACAGCTCAGGAGGGTGCCAAGTAGGTCTACAATGTACCTTGAAAGCATTATTGTTCAAAGTGTAGCCAGCAGGCCAATGATGGCTCTCAGAAACATTTGATGAGGCACCCCCAAATGTGATATTCAGTGCATGCATATTATTTTTCATCAGCGGTCCATTTACTTCCAATATCTCACATTTAATACACTACTTGCCTACTGTATCACACTACACTACCACAACAAACATCTGTAAAGTTATGACAATCAGTAGAAAGCTAATGATTGCATCATGGCAGACACCACCCTGTGCACTTAATACGACTACTTTGGGTCTAAGTCTTAGGCAAACACTTGTCTAGGGTTTCCAGGGTTTAGCTGCATGTATATATAGTACTAGAGGGTGAGTGTTCAACTGCCAGACTAAAGGTAAGGGAAGCAGGCCTACCTGTAGCCTTGCTGTCCCAGCACTGATCCAATGGCTATCACTCAGTGAGCTCGCTATCCGTGGTCCAATATTGCTTAGTGTCCTTCATTGACAGCCCATTTGTAGACATTAAACACCCAGAAAATAACTTGGAAAAAAAGGAGAAAAACTCCAGAGTCTGTCCTCCTCCTTGCAGTCCTTGTAGCACTCAGAAAAATCTGTCATCAACTGCAGTCCCACACCTGGTCCAAATCATCTCTGTTAATTACTCTGGCACACCCCCTTTAAACCAACACATGCTCTGTGCCCAGGTTAGCCCAACCTACCGAGTATGACAGCCATGCAGGACAGCCAGTAGGACAGTGTGCCATGATACTTTGCAACTAGTGGCACCTTGCAAGTGTCACAGGAATTACATTCAGGCAATGCTAGTGCTGTGAACAAAAATCCAAATATTTCAGTAGACAACTCAGCAGGTTTAAGTGAAAGTGAGAAGGAAAAACCTCTGCCAAAAATGTTGAACAGTTGAGGATAAAATGAAGTTAAGCAGAAAAAGGACTAACTCTTACTTCATTGGACCTGGAGGGACAGATAAAGTGATCTGCCTGATCCTCAAAAAGTTAAATGCCTGGTATCTCCTCTGGTAGAGGAGATACCAGGTTTTCCCTGTGTTGATTTACATTAACGCAGGGAAAACATGTACACTGCACAGTCGCCCACACCAGACTTGAACCCACAACCCTCAGGCTGTGAGGCAACAGTGCAACCCACTACACTAATGTGTGTCACATATACAGTACATAATTCATGAAATAACCAGTGGGGTAAGCAGTTCAATGATGGAGAGTTTGTGCTGGACTGCTTGCTGAAAGTAGCTGACATGGTCTGTCCTGAAACTGTGCAGCCCTCAGTGATATGCTGGCTCCCTACACCGGCACACAGTCATCCAAATTTTGAGCACCCCTTCTTTAAAAATATGCTGTCGTTCAGATTTTTTGAAGTGGCTCTGTATGAGGCACTTATCCACAGTCAGAGGATCATCTATGGCGGTCAGCTCACCCCCAGTTTGAAGAAGCAGGCAGGAGTACCGCCATGGAGACTGAGCAGCGGACAAGGGCAGCAGCAGAAGGTATTTTAGCCGCCTAAAAAAGTATCCTTCACATTGAGTGTATGCTGCACTTTAAATGAGTTCAGTGCTTTACCTTGCCGTCAGACAGCCCTTTTCCGGAGGGAAACTGAATGCGTTTTAATGTAGTCAATACACTGACTATGGATGAGTACTTCATACAACCCCACTTGAAAAAAACCTGAACTATCCCTTTAAGGGCCTCTTCAGCCTGTGAAATGTGCCACTGATAGAGTCTACAACAAATCCACATCTACAGTTTGACATTTCATATCCCTGCACGGTAAATCCAATGAAGCTCTCATTGATTCCCTACATTGATTTAACTTAGCCCCTCCCGAGTGAAATACGGCACTGCTCAGTGATGGGAACTTGTGTGTGTATACTGGATGTGGATATACAGTATTTGTGGTGTGGTGGTGGGTCATGTTGGGCTGGGCTACTCAGGGTTTGGCTGCATGCCTCTAGGACGTCAACTGCAGAGCGGAAACCAGCCGCCTCTGTCCTCAGCATCCATCCACAAGTTCTCAGCTGCCAGCACACTTTCAGCAAGACCTAATGGGGCTTAGCTGCCCAGGAAGCCTCCGGCAATACCGACTATGAGACAACAATAGAGCTTCTATTACAAGTGTTGCCCTAATTGAAATCCTCTATTTATTGAACTTGCATTATTGCTAGTGTGTGGCTGAATTTCTTTGGGGCATGTAATTCATTTCAGCAATTAATGAACCTTGTTGGGGTGGATACTTGTAGACCACAGAGGATTATCTTGTGAATTAAGATCTTAGTGTGGCGGGTGCAGAGATTCATCAGCCTTTTTAATGTCAGGGGGACTCAGGCTCTGCAGTGTTTGCTGATACAAGCAAAAAAAAGAGTGTCATTCGTGTTCAAGGGTGAAATATCCTGTGAGTGGAATTACATGTTAGTGTAAAGAGACCCTGAGCATTCTGGAAAATTCAGGCCTAGGTGCAATCGTGGTAGCAAACTCAAGTTTATCTTCAATATGCCAACAGCCCTTAGCAAACACTAGTGTACGTGCCAATGAAAACCACCTCTTATTAAATCCTTTAAGAGCTGGGCAAATGTCTTTCAAAAACATTGAAAGGAGGCAACTTAATAAGAAATGACCCAAAAACTGGCAACAAATAAGTTAAAAGTTACAAGAAGAATTACATTAAATTAGAAAAAAGTAAAAGAACAAAAACAGGAAATGACCGGTTAAGTTGGAAAATAAAATATAAATAATAAACTTTTTTTTCTTGATATTTTTTCCTTTTTCTTGATAATTTTCCTATAATTTTCTAATGATTTGATCTCCTTTTTTAAAGCTAATTTAAGGTAATTTTCTTGTCACTTTTCATTATTATCATTATTATTTTTTTTTTTTTGCAATTTGCAGGACATCTAATGCCAAGATGCTGATTGCATTTTTTGTAAGAAATGTTTTAGACAGAAATCAAATCAATTTGCCCAGGTTTCCGTGTGAAAAGCATCTGAATGCAGCAAAAGAAAACTGATGTCGATCCAGGTCTCAGGGGGTTCATGGGAAATACACTTATTTGAATTTGTACAGAGAGTGTCATGAGAAGATACCACTATCATATCTATACGCAAAGTATAAACCCGCAGCGAGCAGACGCTTCACTTTGCTTAGCATAAATACTGGAAACAGGGGGAGGCAGCTGGCTCTTCCCAAAGGTGAAAAAAAAAATCAAACTTCCAGCATGTCTAATGGTTCAATATTAGATACGGACAGAGCCCTCTGTTCATACTCTGCGTTCATTTCATTTGTATTTGTGCACGTTTTCTGAAAGCTCGGACAAAAGGAGGCAGGGCTCCTGGAAATTGTAAAGGCAGTGTAGCATAATTCAAGAGAGACATGACCATAGGACATGACAAAGTCATTTTAAAAATTAAAGAATCAATAATATAGTGAAAAGAATTCTATTTAATGCCCTCAGAGAATGCTGCCATCTACAACACCACCTTCGTTAAAAGGTATTATTACATCAATGTGGTGTTTGTTGTTGCAGGTATCTGCTGTATGTAGGCAGTGACATTTATGTTTGAAATGAACAGATTTATTTTCATACATAAAGTAAATATAATGAGCACTCTTCTTATGATTGGCTAGTATTCATTGTTTTCATTGGTTAGGTTGGATACTTTTAGGCAAGAGGAGTGAGACTGGTTAGGGTTAGGGTAAGCCGATCAGAGGCAGAGTAAAGCAGAGCAGAGTAGGTCATGCCCTCTCCTTCCTGTGAAAAACAAAATTTTGCTTGCTGATCTTGTTTTGCTGCTTAAATCTACTGCTCAGGCCGGGAAGTGGCCGGTGCAGCTTGTAGAATTAATGGCTTTAAATGTTGGCTTTGCACTTGGCAAACTTTTTATCTCTTTGGGAAGACAGAAAACATCTGTGGAATCACAAGAATACCCTTGAAGGTGAAAAAAATAGCATTTTGACTTTGCTACTAAGGTTTGCAATGAAAAGACTGTGTGAAACGTGCACACAGAAAATTGCGCTATCCAATTTCCCTCCCTAAACTGAACTAATCCCGATTGTCTGATTTCATTTCTAGTCTTGGATCTCCACTGAATGGAGCGCAAATAGCGGACGTTTGGCCCTCCAGTGGTTTCTGTGATTCCCTCGGGGCCCCAATCTGTGGCACTGGCCTTTGCCCCGGGCGCTGACACCCTTGTGCCCTTACAGACGTAATGCACCCGGTGAGCAATTGAGCAAATAACAAATGAAAGCAAAGAGCGGGCTTGCAGTCTGCATGTCTGACGGGGGCTCGGAGGGGGTGTCGAGGGTCAGCTGCTTTCTCAGAGCGATCTTTTTCAACCAGGCGTCCAAAGTCAACATTCCAACTAACCTACGGCCGTCAGAATGCAGACTGAATGAAAGCGAGAGGAAATGGAGAGAAAATGACAAAAGGGGTATCGTGGAGTTTTTTTTCTTCCTGAAAGCTAATGTTTCACAGGTTTGGCTTCCCCAGCTTTGGAAGCCCACATGCCTAAAGTTATTCATCTGGGTAGACATCATCCATTACCTCTAATTAACCAGATGATGGTCTGGTGAGCAGAAAATGAAGGAGGCGATTAATCACTCACAGCACCTCCAGGCCTACTGCTCAACCTAAAAAAGGGGAAGTGAACAAAAAAAGCTCTTGGGTCTTTTTGTGCTTCGCCTCCTCATGCCCAGAAACAGAGCAGGTCCAAACTATTTTGGTCCACAAGCAGGATCAAATAGACTGCTATGAGGATTGTATTGACAATATTTATGCACCTGATCTAATGAAAAAAGTTTATACTTGCACATGTACTGTACACAGTCCATCTGTGAGAGAGGTACCAAGAATGATAGTCGCGCTGGCCATCTTTTTATTAGGTGGAGGAAATTTACTGCCTCTTTTGAGGTGTAGTTTTTCTCTTTTGCTCGCTTGTGTCATGCTTCTTCTGTGGCTGAGTTACTGGTGGTTTGGGCGATGACGTAATTGTGGAAAGGTCCTGGGTGCAGTCAAACTTGTAATTCAGTGAGGAATTTTTCATCTGGTCAAGGCTGGCCGGGTCTGTCTTTATAAATAAAGATGTTAGTCTTCAAAAGAGGAAAAACAGAGAAGGAGGAGAGGAGAGACACAAAAGCCCTTTGCTAACCCTCTTACTTACTCAACACTGCTGCAGAACCATGATATTAATTTCTAATCCCCATAACACGGTCACAGGTCAGATTTCTGTGCTGTTTACAGTATGAGGTTCTACAAATAAGAACACGCTGATGCTGAGCAAGAAATAATTGAAGTCTTGATCCAGGAAAATATTATCCCGACCAGAGGAATCCAGAATTTGTCTTCCAGACGGTGTTTTTGGGGGCCATTCAATCAGTGGCGAACACAGGCTGTCTGAAGGGTAGGAGAGGAAAAAAAGGCCCCCAGATGCATGTGATGGAGCAGCAGTGTGCAGAAAGATTTTGGCAGCGTATATGGCAATGCATCATGTTCACGCCATTTTAAGGCCACCCTAAAGGACAATTTCACATTTTCTCCCCTGGGAGGGCACCCTGAAGGGCATTTTTATCACATTTTCTCCATTGAAAGGACATCCTAAAAGACATTTCATTATGTTCTCTCCACCAGAAGTGCATCCTAAAGGGCACTTCATCACATTTTCTCCACTCAAAGGGCACCCTGAAAAGTACTGTATCACATTGTCATCACTGGAAGCACACCATTAAGGCCATTATATGTTTTCTTCACTGGAAGGGATCCTTAAGGGCACTTTTTCCTCACTGATAGGACATCCTGTGAGAAGTTTAGTCATGTTATTTCCACTGGAAGGGCAGCCTAAAGGGCACTTCGTGTTTTTTCCACTGAAAAAGCACCCTAGAAAGCACTTTATCAAATTTTCTTCACTGGAAGAGCACCATAAAGTGTGATTTAACAAATTTTCTCCACTGAAAGGGCACCCTGGAGGACATTTTTTAAATCACATTTTCCTAACTGGAAGGGCACCATAAAGGGCATTTTATGTTGTTGTTTTTTTCACACTGCAAATGCACCATAAACACATTTTCTACACTGGAGAGGCACCCTCATGGGCATCTTTATCATACTTTCCTCACTGGAAAGATGCTAAAGGGCACTTTATCATGTTTTAATTACCATAAAGGCATCCAACAGGGCATATTTGTTGCATTTTCTTCAATCATGGGGCACCAAGGGGGGTGGTCTCCACTACCATATGCAATTCAGTCATTTGCAATCACTCTCTTCTCTGTTTATCTAAATTAAATTATGACCATGACTATGTATTTACAACTTTAGCATAGCAAGTGGTCCTATTTTTAATACAATATAATATTCCCAGCAAGAAGGCAAACCTCCCAGTGAGTGCAGCCACAGCACACCACTGCTGTGCTCTGGAAGTCAGCTACTGCTATCATCAGCTGTGCTTGAAGTGGGAGTCTGGGCTGTTTCAGTGGTACGGACTCACCCCATGTGTGCTTTATTACCTCATCTTCAGTGGTGATTTATGGCTCTCACACAGGCCACTCTTCTGGGCTGTTTATATCTGCCGAAGATAAAAGAAAATCATGGCTTTATTACCCAGACGGAGTGGGTCTGTTTACACAGCAGACGGGGCTCATTGGAGAGCTGCAACAGGCCTGCATCACACATATCTGATGGGCCTTTTTAGAGGCAATAAACTGTGCCATGTGTGCAAAGCATCACTGCACCGGACTGATATGTGCTGAATACAAAACGGTATCTGTTGAAATACACGTTCCATTATTATCTACTTCTAATGCTGACAAGAGGACATTTTATCATGAGTCACATCCTGAAAAAAAAAACATCCAGGATTGCTTGGATTGTTATTAAAATGTTTACATCTAAAGACTGTCTTGCACCCTGCCATTACTAAAATCAGATGTACTGTTTCAGCTCGTAGGGTAATTCAATATCATCCTAAAGAACGCATGTCCCTGTATGCTCTTACAGCTCTCTCCCATACAGCTGCTACATAAAAACTGTTTGCCTGTAGTGCCATCCTGTGGTGAAAACACCACAAGGTTTGGGATTCAGGGAGGCAGATTTCATGACAGAAACTTTCACCTGCTTTAAAAGTCATCTCAACCCTGAACAATAAAAGACTCAAACGTCTGCTACAGTGTCACATTATTTTATTAGCCGGTACAGAAGATTAACTGTGTTGTAAGGCTGTTTCTCTAACACACTTGAGACCAAAAATGACAGCAGCTTACGATATACACTGACAGAGTTCAGTGATTCTACAAACCAGGAAGATACTTTTTTTTGAATCAGAAAAAAATTATAGTGTCTTAGTACACTTAAATAATGAACACTTAATGTAAATTTACAGAGCTTCTGATACGTCCTCTCCATAGTGCCAGTGAAGGTTACTGTTTGACTTCAGATGATAGAATTATGGGCTGGTATCATCTCTAACCCAAGAAGAACCTTTCTGATAAGAAAACAGTATAGGATCAGTAACTGTGATGACATTGTCTAATGTGTGCGATATTTACTACAGCTGAAGCATGCGAGTTAATACAATATTACAGTCTGCAGAAAAGGACGATGATGAGGATACATAAGCTAGAAGCGCAGAGGCGTGTGCTGCACGGTTAGGGATTGTTCGGATCGTTCTCAATTATGATTTCTGATTCTGCTCACTTATTCTCCATATATAATCTCGTTGTTATATTAATGTATAACCACTCGCTCATTTTTGAAAATAAATTATTTTCTACATACACTAATGACAAATATTCCACACAAAAAACCCCACAGCTAATACACTGAGCAAGACAAAACATACTTTGTAGTTGCTTTGCCATTTAGGAAAATACTGTATGTACCAGAATGACAAATCCATTTTCATATTCCAGCAAATAACAGGGTTCCCACACATTTTTAAAGATGAATTTTCCATAATTCTTCCATAATATGTCCCCCTCTTCCTATGACTTTGGTAAAGTAGTTTAAAATGAGGGTGTTATAGTGATACAGCCATATATTATTGAAAACCAACTTCCCGGGCATTTGTGGATAAGCACTTTTCTTGCTCATCTGACATTCCTGCCACCAACTGTCTGCATGTACACCAGAGGTGCACATGCGGGTAGGGCACAAAATGTCAAGGTGGCGTCCATTTCTTGGGTGATAAAAAACCAAAGAACTGGTATATTTCAATGCATTAAACGTGTTTGGATTATAATCTTGCAAGTATGTGTTTTTGGATTTTTATGAGTTTATTTCAAATACTTATTTGCTATTATTTCCAAACCATTTCCAGGCCTGGACAAAGTTTTTCTCATTTATAAACTTTTCCAGGAATTTCAGAGGGAACCCTGAATAAGTTTGATTTTCAAACAAAGCTGAACATGTTCAATTTGCAATTTTATGTTCATATAAGGTTCTGTTTTCTCTGAGTAACCTCACACTAAAAGTGCTTTTTTACTGAGAGATGGTATCGTTTTTAAATTGAGGATAACAATAATGTGGCAAAATACAATATATTTTCAGCATGTTTGTGGCAAAGACAAAACAAAAACAAAAATCAGTAAGTGAATTTAAACTTGATTTGCTCATCAGACTGCAGTCAGTCATGGTTTCCTGTAGTTTTATAATCGGGGCTATCATGCAAACACTGTATGTTTTACAATGTATCGGATGATGCAACTTAAACTAAAACTCTGAAATAACTGTGTGCCAAGCAGATCGCAGTTCTTACGCATCAATAAGCAGAATCAGAAATCATTTTTAAATTGAATGTGTAAGTTTACAGTTGTTAGTTCAAAGAACCTAACACTAGGACTGTTTGATAGTAAACATAGTATTTGTGTTCAGGGAGCCAGTGGGCCCAGCCTCAGCTCTACATGATGTGTGAGCCAAATGGGCTCAGCGGTGGTGTCGGCTCCCTCCTCGCTCTGCCTGACGGGAGCTGCGAGGTTGCGGAAGTCATGTCGGATCTTAAATGAAACAGTGACGTCCACATCCTCTTCTTTCTGAGGGATCACTTTGATGAAGAAACCAATCTTGTTGGATTTCCTGAAGGCAACGACACTGTGGAAAGAACAGCGGGATCCTGTTAAGAGTGACCTCACATCATGAAGTCTTTGCAAGTGTGTTTGTGTGTGTGTGTGTGTGTGTGTGTGTGTGTGTGTGTGTTTGTGTGTGTGTGTGTGTGTGTGTGTTTGCTTACTCTGGGTCATCCTGGAAGTCCTGAGGTTCAGCCAGTTCATCGTACTCAGCAGCAGCGTCCTTTCCTGCCAAGACCAGTTCTTTGCTAGGGACTATAACCTAAAAACAAAAACAGTTCCAACATTCAGTGACTTTCAGACATTTATATGAGTCAAAGCAGATTTTAAACATCATATAGCTTCTCTTTTTTTAAGCACATCAATGACAATTTATGCATTTTGGAAAAAATAAATCTGAAAAAATCCCCATTGACTCCAAAATGTGTTTTGCTTGTCGTTGCTTCACTTGGAAGTTTGACCTTCACTTTGTAGAGTGATGTATGTGCAGAGTTTGTCACTAGAAGGCTGTTTTATAATGCATCTGCTGAAGGGGAAAAGTTTTTCTGTACTAACCTTAAATGTGAGTTTAGAACGTGTATGTATGAGCGTCATTTTGTGACATCACTTTGAGAGGCCAAGAAAATCCAGTAGTTAAATGTTTCAAGTGAACAATATTTGCATATTCATAGATTCTGCACATTTTCAATAAAGGAGAAGACGTGAATGTCACTGAAAAATGTTTAAATGGGTCATTAAACTTCTTGCAGAAAAACCACAAACTATTAATCCAGGAAGACTATTCTGTTCACATGTCTGGATGGCAATGGTTTGCAAAAAAGTATAAAATACTATTACTGTGACTTTAGTTTTATCCAACACAACACATTTGTCAGTTTGTAAAATGCACTCTGATAATTTTAGAAATGATTAAAGACTGAGCAGAGTCATGATACTAAATAAAATATTAGGGTAATGGTAATAACACAGACACAAATAATCGCTTCACAATTTCTGGCTCCGGTCCGCTCTTCAGGACTATATGGATGACCACCTCAGTTTAACATTTTAAGTTCCTCAGTGTCCTAATAGCGTTTTCTTTCTTCTGAGGGCTTGCATCTTTTTTTGAGCTGTATGAGAGTATAAGGCGCTGCACCCCGTGTTCTTTTTTCTTTTTTTTGAGTGCTACAACGTTTTCTTGCGCAGCCCATCTGAGCACTTCTAGTTGAAAATCTCTGAACTTTGTAGAATGGCTCTGTTATCGTCATTGCCGCTGCATGATATGAGAGTCAGAAACTATCACAACAATGACAGAAAGGCCCATTTGTGCTGGAAGACTGTCTGGACACTGAATGTTGCTGGTGAGGGTTCGCTTTCATCATCATGCACGCTGCTGCTCTTGTACATTGGGGTCCCTGGTGATTCTTGGGGCCCCTAGTGATTCCCACCCCTAAAAAACATTATATAAACACATGAACTAAAAGTGTTGCTGCTTCTTATGGACTTTATGTGAAGTCGTCCCAAAAACCAATTTGAATACAATAGATTTGTTGATATGTCAATCATATTTGTGTTATGTATGAGGGAAAAAAGGACTCTGGATCAAAATTACCTGTAAAATGCATATACTGTACCCTAATCGTCATCAGCGAACATACTATAACACATAATATATATGTAAGAGGTGAGCACAGCTAGGCTTGGAAAGAGCTGGTTGATGAATTCAACCAAGCATAGCTTGCTGTGGTTCATGCTGCCCTCCAGGTGTTTGAACATCAGATCAAGCAGAATGACAGGACTGCATCCTCTGTTTGGCCACAATGTGAATGGAAATGGGTCATGAAGACGCTCTGTTTTGGCCAGGAGCTCTTTCTTACCCGGTCTGGCCCATGACTTCATCGCTAAAGAGGCCAAGACAAACAGCCCGTAGTCACCGAGAGCCTCGCAGCGGCTGCTGGCAACTGGCAGCCCGGCAGACCATTTACCACAGGAACACGGCACTCTTAGCTGTGCGTGTGACAGCTGACAGATGGAGGTAAAAATGGGACCCAACTGCTCTGCATATGAGATGATGACAAGGCTACCTACTCCATAAGGAACAGGCAGCGTGAAGGAGCAGATCACCCTGCGCTCCCTGAAGCTGGCTGGTGAGATTGTAGGAATACTGCTTGATACAATATGCAATATTTAAGAGCAGGCAGGTGGTAAACAACTGCCGCAATCTGTGACTGTGCACACTTGTGTGTTTGAGCCTCGATGCTCTGTCTAGCAGTTAAAGCTCCATGTGGGACCGAAGTACTCCCACACAAGCTGATAAACACAAAGCCCTGACATAATAGGGCCTCATAAAGTGGTTTTAGTAAACAACCCAGGAGACAACATGGAACACAATTATCATCCTATTACAATGTTGCTGACCACCTGGCAAATTTAGGTCATATGTTCAATGGCCTTTAAGCTCAGTTTTAAAATAACTAGATTTGTAGCTGCTGGTTTGCAGAGTTAGGTGATGATCTACTTCAGACCCCAGCGGGAAGAATTTAGTGGCCTCTGGTGGTGAAGCTGCAGACTGCAGCCAAACAGATACCCCTCTGCTCACCCCTCCTTTTCCAGGCATTTAGGAGAACCTACAATGACCTTCAAGTAATGTGAAAACACAAAATGCCCTCTCAAGAGCCAGTGTTTGGTTTGCCCTCTCTGGGCTACTGTAGAAACATAACTGGGCAACGTTGCAGACTCAAGGAAAAGGACCTGCTCACTATGTAGATGTGTAGGGCTCATAAGCAAAAACAAAACAATTCTTAAGTTTAAGGTGATTATACGCTCATAGTTATGAATATCAGTTCCATTTCTGCCAGTGGATCCCCCTAAATCCTACACATTGGACCTTAGATTAGGCATCAACATACAATATATTGTTAAATATTATTATTTTACCTTGAAGTCTCATTAAAGCAAAGACAAACAGGCACACAGCCTCTTGTTATCCTGCCTAGAAGTCAAGGAGCTGAGCAGGATGTACAACATCAGTGTTTCAATCACAGTGTCAATACTGGTTGTAGCTGGCAGTAATGAATACTTGTGTTATTCCTACTACTTGGAAAAACTGATACTTTCTGTGACTTCAGTGTATTTCAACAAATACAAGGAGAAAGTATAGTATAGTTAGAGTTAAATACCTTAGCAGTGCTGTTGACGTCATCAGGATCTTCCTCCTCATAAGCAGCCAATGTGACGTGGGTGATGTTCTCCACTGGGTTGGTCAGGGTCAGCAGCACTTGGCTCTCCTAAAGAGACAGGATGGGGAAAAAAGAGAAAAAAATTGTCTTTCAAGCTAATGGAGTTCACCTCACAGGTCTGCTCTTCTGTAGAGCACTTAAATAGACCATTTAATTCTGTACACGTTTAGAAAAAGGGATTCTTGCTGAGGATGAGGTTTTGTTCTGATCAGGGAGGCTTGTAGCAAACAGGTTCCCAGTGAAGTCAGGTGCATTTCTGCCTTTTTCTGACCAACCATTGTATCAATACTTTGATCTCTCGGCATTAGGCTGATAAGTCCTGAAAGACGTCTCTTTAGTTTACAACCCTGTCTTTAAATGAAATACCACCAATCTTACCATCGTACACTCTGCTATCAGCCTCTGTTCTGGGTTTAAATGTCCTTTATTATCTTTCGTTTTTTATTTAATTTTGTTAAATCTTTTTTCTACTTGGACTGCATCTTTCTATACTTGAAGAATAAAAAGAGAGACTAATTTTAGGTCAGACTTTACCTTTCCTTTTAAAAAAAAAGTATGGTAAGTTTTCTCATATCCTTTATTTCTGTGTTTTTGTGATATATATATCTGAACTTTTTTGAAAAGCACTGGTGTCGTCACTGCCGCTGCATGATATGAGAGTCAGAAACTATCACAACAATAACAGAAAAGCCCATTTGTGGTGAAAGATTGTCTGGAAACTGAGTGCTGCTGGTGAGGGTTAGGCTTTTATCATCATGCACACTGCTGCTCTCAGCAGCATGGTCAACCCTCTGTTCATACTGCGTTACATTGGCTACCTCCCATATGTGGAAGTATTGCTGCCATAGATACACAAGCGCAAATGTTATTTAAAAAAAAAAGTATATATTTTTTTGGTCTTTACTTATTTTACTTTGATTTTTGCATCACTATTGCCATATTGATGTGTTTATTGATTTTATTTAAATTTATTTATTTATATAGTAGTTGTTATTGTTTTGATGACCTCCTTTTTACTGTTTTAAATGATTATTTTTAATCACTATCTCTCCATCTCGTCATGTATAGAGGTATTTACCTGTGTACTATTACTTGTCCAGGAAAGGGAACCGAAACTTAGACACTAAACTATTGATCCATGTATGCCTCGAACAACTCAATAAACAGAGACTGACTTGACTCAAGTTCAAAAAGCGGAGCTTAAGCAATACTTAAGTTTTGACAGCATGTTCAGCCGACTCAGCTTCTGTAGGTCAACATTATGAACAGAATGAATAAAACATGTAAAAGATATACTGCAGATATCAGAATCAGCGCGCACACTGACCTTCATAGTCCGGAGATTTGGAATGGACATAATTCTCACTTCAGGGATGTAACTCCTGCAGGAGGAACAGGCAGAGGGCTAATCAATACACAGTTGCACTCAAAAACACAGACAGTGTTCAACACAACACTAAACCAAATCTACTAAATGCTGGTGGTATCAGTTAAAACGCAATATTTTGCAAACCATGAACTCCTGAGAACATCAGCATGCCATTTGTACAGTATGAATTACCCCAAAACACCATTTTAGATCATGTATAATTTTTTGGTTTTAAAACGCCAAAATGTGTATACAAATTAAGCTACTTTTTCAGGGATAATTTCCTGGACATGTGTTTGTAGTTGCACATGGCTACAATGCAACTTTAGCACCTTGATCTAATTAAAGTACATCAGGCTTTGGGCTGATTCTTATTTTTCATTAATTATAAAAAGATAAGCATCATCATGAAGACAGACTCTGATGACCAATACTCACACAGCCACCAGCTGAATTTTAAACTTGATTGAAGTCGGATTAAACTCTGGTTTGCTCAAGTTGTGCTCACATTTCTGCAGGAGAAAATTAAGAACACAAATGATTTGATCTGCATCTTATAAAGCAGCCTTTGACTGATGCAGTGAGGTGGTACCGACCCTGCAGCGCAGTGAGCGCTTCATCAGAAGGTGTTTGTGTCTGGGGTGAAGCTGAGACGCCCCTGCAGGCTGGAAGTCGGGCTGCAGAAGTCTCTGACGCAGTGTGGTCACTGAAAGGACACCAGAACTTAGATTCAACTTTAATTAGAGACACAAATCATCAGTAATGTTCAGTGAGCTCAAACTCTTACCCTCCGGTAAGCTGATTGGCCTGGTATAACAATCTTCAGGCAGGGGTTCCACTTCATCAAGAGCCTGAGCAGGTTCGATGGTGATCTCCTTCTGGTCCTCACCCTCTTTAAGACTGTTGAAGTTACACAAATATTGCCATCAACACTCTGTTGTATCATTTTTGAAATGATGCCATTTAATGTTAACTGAAAACTGTAAAGCATAGCGAGATATTTTAATGTTTACACCACTAAGACAACATACACAACGCAACTATTTTACTTATAACACGGGTGGTTTTGAAGATTTGAGCACAGTAACAGCCAATGACCTCATACATCCTCCACCGAGCATTTTCCCCGGATACAGTAAGGAATTAGACATATTTGTACTTTCTTGGGAGCCACTGCTTTCCACAGCTTGTAAAGACTTGGCACAATACCTGAGGTAGGTAATCCAGTTAATAGTCAAGCTACCATTCAAGTGTTGGTTAGGGCTACAGCAAATTATTATTGTCATTGTGTATTCTGTATCTGTTGATTATTTTCTCGATTAATCAATTCATTTTTTGGTCTATCAAATGTCAGAAACAATTGCTGATCAGTGTTTCCCAGGACCCAAAGTGAAAACCTCAAATGTCTTGATGTTGGACCATTTTTACTTAATTTTTCTTTAAAAAAAAAAATACTCAAACTAATTATCAAATTAATTGGTGTTTAATTGATAGTTGTAAACTAATCGATAAGTCACTGCAGATCTACACTTGATGCCTTCGGAGATACTTTGACGGCTACTTTACAGAAACTGTTTAAGCAAGATATCAAATTCACTTAATTATCATCCTGGTATCCTAGCTTGAGTCTATCCTTTCCTTGGCCAGTTTTGGACAGATCATATTTTTCTTATTCTGTCTTTAAGTATAAAGGCAAGTATTATATGTGCAGTCTCATGGAGAACGGTTTTATGCAGGAACGTGATTACTGCGAGTTAGCTTAATTAACATTTTGCCAACATGTAAGTGCAAGTATAAAAAAACAAAACCTTATTAGGTTCAGTGGCAGGTTGAACGGTTTGTAACATCAGAAATATGGACTATTACACAAAAGAGTTTCACCCACTTTGACATAAAGAAATTAAAAGATGGATGAAATTACATCAAATGTTTGTGGCAATTAAGATCTCCTAAATTCAAATTTGCATCTTTTTAATGACTTTTAAGGCCTAACATTAATAAAATTCAATTTTTTAAGGACCTGCAGACACCCTGTGTTTTAAGCATCCACTGGATCTGACAGCACACTTTGTCAATACCGCGCTTTCTGTCAGCTGGTTATTAATTTTATGATGTTAAGTAGGGTCCTTGAATGCATACCGGTGGTGGAATATAAAAATGGTGATCGCTCACAACTGTATTACTACAAGGTGATGATGTAAGTTTGAGACAAAATAAGGGTGATGAACTGTTAACCGTGATGGATCACCTATGTATCTCAAGCCAAGTCTCAAGGCTCTGCAAATTGATTTTCATGGCACACTAAAATTAATGAAACAAAGGCTGCTGGATGGTAAGAAATCCATTTCTCTAAGTCACTAATAATATGCATGTAGTTTTATTAAGGGGAAAAATGTTCCACGTGTGGAGTCAAAAGCAGCAGTAATTTCCTGTATATGACAAAAGAGCACTCACGAAAGGCCAGACAGGCTTGATATGGGAGCTCCAGACCTCTGCCTCTGCAGTCTGGTTCCAAGGCCATATTTTTCCTAAATGAATTTAGAGGGGAAAAAAACAAGATCAGGCATTTTGCCCACTAAAAATGAAGAGAGCTCAAGACAGTTAATGAATTACATAATCTACAATCATTTTTCTACGTTACTACTTTTTACACAAGGTCTGGACACCAAAGGGGAATTTTTTATCTTTCACAACAAAATTTTAAAGCTATGGTCTATGTCATTTAAATTAACAATAAATAAGCGATTCCATTGGTCTTGCGGTATGAGACAATAACAGGAGCCTTTCTGCATGGGATAGTGGGAGAGCATCAAGTGTGACAGACTGGGGGTACAGGACTGAATTAGTATAAACATACTTTGATCTAGCAACACAGACTTAAACAAAGTCTTGTATTCCTTCTCTCCCTCTAACCAACAGAAAGACTCCTGTTGTGTGGATCGCAGTCTCATTTACCCAAGGAGACATTCATGTGATCTGTGAGGTCACTCAGTAACAGACTAGACAGGAGAGGAGATAAAGAGAGGACAGTGCTACTGTAAAGACGAGACTAACCAAGTTGTGAAAAATACAACTCACCACCACATGAATAGTGTGTTGCTGGGGGGCAAAAACCAAAATATCAGAGTGCATAAGCAAAGAAAAAAAGGAGAGAATAAAGAACCAGGTGAAACGAAAGCAATTCAGCAAACATTAGTGGCATTTGGTGACATGCAACAGCAACAGAAATGCATCAGTGACGAAAAACAACTGCAGGACATCACAGCTTACTAAGGATGGGCATGTTGAGTCATTTCCATATTTGAGTGCTTACGTTATATTAATACAGCGTACTCAAGTAATTGCAGAAAAAATTGTAAGAGTTGGTCCAACATGAACACCCAAGCTAAGCAGTAGGTGTAAGGACGAGTCTTCCTTTCTGTCCCGCACAGACTGTAGAGATAAGCTTACATAACACATTTATTTCTTTTATTTTGTTGACATACTTGTAAACATTACTCTCACGCCTGGTCACGTTTCTGCCTGTAACGTTATAGATCAAATGATGTCTGACTGAAAACGTTGAACATTATCTACAACTGTGCATATCTATCATTTCTGCTATATGGAACTGTGCAGATTATCATAGACAGCACTTAAATCCCCATATCCTGTCCAAAAAATGTGAACTTTTAAGACAGAACAGGGTCAATTAAAGATTATATTTATTATCAATATGTTTTGTGTTGTTTTTTTGACAAAGAAAAAAAATATGTTGAACAAGTACTGGTGTCTTAAGTGAGTCAAGTTCTCATGCCCATCCCTACAAGTGTTTAAAATGGTTCAAATACACAATAGGAAAGACCAGTTTGCATTATTAGATGTCAATTACTGTGAAAGCAGAATGCAGGAGGTGTTAAACAAGTGCCAACAGGCTGATGAAGCATGAAGACCATGTCTACACCAGGGGGGACTGCATTTGAAAATTGAGTGAATTAGCAATTTTAAAAATATATAATATTTTTTAGATGTTCAATTAAAAAAAAAACTCCTTCATTTTGGCCTGTCAGACTGACTAGGTCTTGATTTTGTGGAAGAACATTTTGAAAGCAAAGCATTTCCACTTAACCATCTGGGCATTGACGTGTAAATTTTACAATCCAGCCAAACACTTCATCAGCTGATTCAGCTAATTATTTCCTCCTGCTTTGTCTGAAGCTGTGCTAATCATATCATGGCACATACTCTGAGTACATCCACAGTTATGTTATTAAGATATAAGGTTAACGTCTATCAGATAAATCACTCAAATGCATGTAGCTGTTGATCTAAATTCTGCTCCAGCAGTACCTGCACATTTTGTAACAGATCACAGTGAGACAACAGCTGTTTGACATCCGAAAAGGTCAAAGAAGAAGG
Source organism: Plectropomus leopardus (assembly GCF_026936395.1). Classification (NCBI taxonomy): domain Eukaryota; kingdom Metazoa; phylum Chordata; class Actinopteri; order Perciformes; family Serranidae; genus Plectropomus; species Plectropomus leopardus. The sequence continues at coordinate 25,313,228 of NC_142183.1, read as the reverse complement.
TATGAAATTTTTAAAAAGGCTGAAGTGGGCTCAGCAGGAACAGAGTACCGAGAACGCCAGAGGCATGCACTGTCGTCTCCTGGCCAGCTTCTTCCTGTCTCTCTCCTGCTTCTCTCTGTGGGCCAGCTGCTGGTAATACTCGATCAGCTTGTTGATCTGTAGCGAACAAAAAGTTAATCCAGAGACTTATTTTATAAAACAAGAGTGATAAGAAATGGGTGAAAGTTACCAAAGCCCCCAACGACAGTTTCCCAACACTAAATACTGTTCAGTTACACAACAGTTTAAGGGGTTTGAGGTAAGAAGATACTATTTTAAAGGGAACTGCAAAATACAGCACAAAGCAATTTCACATCTATAAATTTGATGTACTTTATAATAACACAATAATCCAGGACAACAATGCAGGTACCCTTCAAAATAACAGGCTGAAAATATTTGAATTACCTTGTGAAATGAGGAAAAGTGCAAATCAATGATTGATTGATTCAATGACTTTCACTGAGAGAAACACGTAATTTAATAATTTGGTGCAATAATTGAGAGTTAAAAAATAAAAATCACACAAAGAAAAGATATTTTTTGCCTTAACAAGCACTTGTCCTATGTTAAGAACTATAAGGGAGCATTTGTGATTTGTTGTTTGTGGCTCATTTGTGGCCACAGCAACGAAGTAACAACTTTTCCCTTGGGCCATCTGTCTGTGTGTGTGTGTGTGTGTGTGTGTCATTTATTCAGAGACAAATCTATTCCAGAAGAAGTAATGCGTGATCAGGAAACATGTGAGCAACTTGTGAGACTTTAAATGGCCATAAGGGAAAACTTACCCGCTGAGTATGAGGGTTCTCTGGCTCCTGCCATCCACCGCTGGCTGCAGTGAACAAAAATCACCAAAGCATGAAACTTAAGGCAGCCATAAGCGACAAATATTACAGATGACATCTTTCTTCAGGGGCTTAATCAATGAGCAACTACAGCAGGACTTCAAGGCATTATGTTGTTTTGGTACGGTTAATGTGTCTTACTGCTCTTTGTTGTAAAAGAAGTTTTTAAAAAATATTGTAAATATGATGACATTCATTGGTTTAAATTATATCACCACCCACCAACTGATTTGTCAGCCATTCCCACGTCCCTGGAGGTCCAGCGACAGAAGCCGCAAGCCAGGTAGTAGGCCTTCTTCATGGCTGTCTTGGTGGGATCATCAGGCAGAGGAGCTGGGATGTTGGTGGCTCGAGTGGACAGTGTGTGCATGCAACACGGGCAGTCAAAACAATTTGCACATCTGAAGTAACACACAGATAATCAGGATTAAATGAAAGGGCATTAATTACATTAATATAATGGCGTGCATGAGTGAGTGCTGTACCGCGTGTTTGTAATTTTCTTCAAGCGTGTTCATGTCATCTCACCTGTTTTTTTTAAGCTTAGCCTCTGCAGACGGCATGTTCTCCAGACAGCTTGGACAATAGTGGGAGTCCACCTGATAACCAAAAAGTTCAAGAGAGGAGTTGTCAAACTATGCATCCACATGTTTAAGTTTATGTGACACTGATTTTCTAATTTAATCATCAAATGACTTTGATAACTGCCTCATTAATAAATGTGATTTTAATTACATATCATTAGCATTTATTTGGGCAGCGTTGTGCAATGACGGAGAGGGATTTTATTCACAGGATTCCCACATCTTCAAGAAAGTGTGATTTAAGACTTTGTGACTTTTTTCTTTCATCCACCAGGAATTATATATATTTTGTAGTGATGTTAATTATTCTGAGATTTAACAATGCAACATCAGAAAATCTTTTCAGAAAATACTTTCTATGTCTTATCTTTTTTACAGGACTTTTGAACGATCTATTTTAGACATTTTCATACAAATCAAGGCCTTATTTTAAGTTTATTGGATTCGATGCCTTTTCAGACTTTTTAAGGGTCCGCAGAAACCCTGTAATCAGGCCGCGAGATTGGTGGTTTTTAATATTTGCTGGAAGTAACGTTTTTACACAGAAAAGGCACCGACAAGGAATCTGAGGTTGCAATTTGTGTTAAATATGAAGCACTCTGGGTGTGGTGTCCACAACTATGAGCCACGTTAACAAGATGGGTTTTGACAGTGAGGGCGTTAGGGGTGACTAACGTTGTAAAAAACAGTTTTAACTTGTCTAATATATTATTTATATGTGATTAAGGCGAATACTTTCAACGTTAAGCTCAAATGAAAATAAAAGCTAACTAGCTTGTTCGCTCATTTATGCTTTGCTCGACATTAACGCTAACACCAGCGGAAGTACAATCGTCGCAGCCAATGAGACGAGCAGACTGAAAGAAAATAACTTGATTGACAAGCCGCTCAGCCATACAACGCGCGAGCTGGTTGGACTAATCCCACCCACATGTCAAAGCTACTAGCAAACCGGCTAACAACAAAGTAGCTGCTGACTAAATGAAGCTAACAGCTAGCATGAGCACAGTCTGAGAAAACGTCCACATACCTCGTGAGACACACATTCTAGAGACCGCAGCTCGCTGCAGTAGCGACAGAAATAAAGTTGAGATAAAGGGGCTCTGATCTTTTTTTCTCCACGGACCAGATAGACAACTCTATCTGGCTGCAGAAGGGACGCCATCTCTGAGCGGCGTAGGCGAGTCCGGAGGCTCACTGACTGCACTGCTAGTAACTCGAGTCACCGCCAGAAACACAGTGTGCTCAATGTCGACCTCCTGTGGTCAATACTGAAACTGCAAGCCCCGACCGATAGATAGATAGATAGATAGATAGATAGATAGATAGATAGATAGATAGATAGATAGATAGATAAATTAAACAGACAAAATTTTTTAAAAAAAGATTGAAAAAAGTTTTTTTTTTTTGGGGGGGGGGGTGACATTTTTTTGTTTTTGTAAACTGGGTGGTTCTTTTTCTTTTAAATCACATGTCAAAATCCATTATAGAGACTTGCTTTTATGTGATGTAGTCTTATCATTCCTTTCTATTTCTTTTATCTTTTTAACTTATGCTTTATCTATTTTACTTACTTTTATTTGTGGTTTGATTGCTTTTATTGTTTCTGTTGTTGTTTTTTGTCTATGTCTTTGTATAATTTTATATTGACATTATGTATCCTGCATCTTGCATTATTTGTCCTCTGGTTTAATTTTGTCCCCACTCTACCCTAGTTTCTTCTCACTTGTATTCAGTAGGGCGGTTTGGCTTTCCATTGTTGTATCGCCATCTATGTATCCCATTTCTGCTTGCTTTGTTTGTCAAAGCACTTTGTAAACTCTGTTTTTAAAGGTGCTATATACAAGTTATTATTATTATTATTATTATTATTATTATTACCAGTAGGTCATAATGTGGAGAGTTTTCCATGATTTTTTGAGTTTTCCATCATGCACAACCCAGAGCTCAAGCCTTTTAGTTGAATTCATTCCATTTAATGTGGTCACCAGCTCTGATGCTACTGCCCCAGCCCATTGCAGCAAAGAAAATGTTTTTACAACAACATCAACTGAAAAAAGATTTGCAAAATCCTGTTGCTTACAATAAAGGACCAGTGTTTCCCCAGGCCTTTTCCTGTAAACACCCTGCGTGTTGCATTTCCATTCCAGTCTGTTGTTTAGTTACAGTTCCAGGATACTTATTTTTGTCCACCGCCCCCTCTGCCAGGATGCTAGCAGATCAACAGTTGCAGTGAGTCTAATGGGCTTACTGAACCCACGCCTAAGAGAACAAGGGGTCAGGGGGACGACAGCATTTTGTATATTTGTGGAGATGAGTATCAATATAGTTCTGTTTTCTCAAGAAGCTGTGGAAAATGGGTTAAGAGCCTCTCTTTATATCCAGCATAACCCTAAGTTCAACTAAGAAAAACACTTTACAGTTATGATTAGCTTAAAAAATGTCTCTGAATGGCCGAGAGGAAGAAGCAAATGAAATGAAGTGGTGCAGGTGATGAGGTCTTTCATGTGTCAGGGGGTCCAGTGTCTCATGATCTATCCATGCTCACATATATGATCATTATTTTTGGCAATTCATGCAAATAAAATATAATTGATACTGTGAAGCTATTCGGATGAGTTGTAAGGTGTGCCTGCTTTTATTGAGAAACATAATCACTGTTGTAATAGTGTCCTAGGTGTTTGTTACCCTAATGTAGCAGCACCAGGGTCTGTCACTTAACCTGGGATCATAACATGTGTGAATTGAATTTCAAAATAAAATCAAATAATCCTCCAAAGACACTGAACTAATTCAAATGTTGATTATTGCTTTATGTTGCCTTGCTTGTGGGATACTACAGATCGTAAATGAACACTAAGTAAAATACAGTGGATGTGATGCTCTAAACAGACTGGAAATAGGCCTGTCAGCTGCTCACAGGGCATATGGCCAAGTACCAGCTCACCATGGCAACAGCTGATCCCAGAGAGGAGAAATGATCCATGAATAAAAATTAAACCAACAGTAACCTCTTTCTCCTCTTTTCGGGAAAGATGATGCTGAGGTATATGTCACCTTATACTCATTAAAATACTGTAAAGTTCAACATGACTCTCCAATAGACTCTTTTAATCATTCATATCTCATACAATTTCTCAGGGAACGCTGTTTATGAATGTTCACAGTAGGTTAAACACCAGGCATGCTTAAACACACACAGAGACCAAATCAACTGCTTTATTTCTGACAGACCGTCTTAATTAGGGAAAGCGAATGTTGACTGAGAACATCATTTGGTCTAATTAAATAATCAGAGTTCCCAAACAGTGACTCCTAATCATGTGAATGATGTGATACCACAAGAAAAGTTATTACATTCTAACTTTCCATTCATTGATTCATTCATTTGCTATAGACAAAATGAACATGTACTAAACTTCAGGTAGGTTAAAAAATACCACCACATGTAAAAAAGAAAGAAAAAGAAAAAAGGATGACACAAGCATATACGGAGAGTATAGTACCAAAAGGAGATTGCACAAAAATAATATCAATATAATCATATATAATAATATAAAACAAAAACAATAAAGATGCATTTATAAAGTAATTTCTTTGTAAATTAATGTAATGTATTCCCAGACATATATTTTTATTTGATGAATTTGTTTGTATATTTGCAGATATGTTTTACATTTGCAAAATACTTTTGTGAGTTTTCAAGAAAAAAATATATATATTTGTGAAGGGAGGTGTAAATTAACAGATTAGGCAACACATAAACATGCATAGATTGTCTGTTCGTACAAATAACATTGAAACAAATACTGTCTATTGTCTGGATTAGCAAAGGGACAAATAATATTCCTAAAGTCAAAGGACTTGAGCTTTCAAAGAAGTGCGATTCCAGATCTGTCCAAAATCTTTTGGACATTTTACATTCAATAAAAAAAAAAGATTAGAAATAGGTTCTATATTATGTTTACAGAAGAAGCGGGAAGTATCAGTCTCTGCAAAAAAAAATAGCAGGGTATATTTTAGGTTGAATTTTGAGATTTTCTTCTTTTTTCACTCTTGACAAATCAAACATATACAAAACATCGGGTAGGCTGAAAGGCACAACACAGATAAAATAAAATGAAATAAAAATGATCTTAAAAATACAAGTATAAATAACGGCATACAAATGGTAAAGATGATACCGACAAATAAGCAGACGAGAAAATAAATAAGTAAATAAATACAAACATACAAATAAAAATGTAGATTTAGTCAGAGGTTGACACTTTTTTTTTGTTAGATTGTTAATTAAGGTAAGTGATTTACCATTCATTCATTCATTCATTCATTCATTCATAAACCCATCACTGTGTCCGTTACGTCAGCAGAGGGCATCATCTCAGCCAGCTGCGCGCGCCCTCCGCCCCCTGCCAGAGGAGTTAAGTCATCCCGAGGGAGCAGCGGAGAGACAGTGAGCAGTCACCGTGTCGGGGAGGACGCCACGATGCGGCTCTACTTACCGCAGCTGCTGCTGCTCGGTCTGCTGCGACCCTGCACCGCCGGAACCCCACTGACACAGGTAGGCTACCTGTTGACATCCACACACAACACATTATTCATAATATGACTAGATTTCTAAAGACAAACCTGACAACGTGATACCAGATGACATCACTGTGTTTTCTAAACATGCACCGTTTACACCTGACATAAGCTGGCAACGTATATATATGTGTGTGTGTGTGTGTGTGTGTGTGTGTGTGTGTGTGTGTGTGGTGTAATCTAGATATTAAGTAGTTATAGCCTGTGTGCAAATTTTATAATATAGTCATAATTTGACTTATATGTGAAAACAGATGGCTTATCCAAAGTGTTTTGCATGGTATTCAGCACAACTGTTATTTCTTATATTCCATTAGTTTCAGCATAAATGTGTGAGTACTCTCATGGCTTGTCACGCTATTGCATCACATATGACACAATCAATCACAACAAAAAGGCGGTAAACAGTACTGACGGGGCCAAATATCGATCCAGAGTGGTCGTATTCCCGTATTTTGTGTGGCAATATTTTATCATTGGGCATACAGAGATGCCGAGTGTATTTTTTTAAAATAAATTATTAGCTTAATATTGCAAATCCAAATTAAACTTTTGGAAGTCTACAAGAATAATCAAATTTTTTTTAGTCCACTGCATACATTCTGCTGCAATCAAAAGACTGAGGTGAAAAACTTTGTCTTTTTTAAACTTGGTCATGTTGACATGTTACAAGTTTTCCTCCAATACATTGCAATAGTATATAGCAATGTATACTATCACAATACTCAACAAATTTCAAAACGTTTAAAATCGCAATAATATTGTATCGTGACTAAAATATCAGGATAATATCATATTGCAGGGCCTCTGGTGATTCCCACCTCTAGTAAATAGTTAATCCACATTTGGGGTTGGGTAAAACATTTTCTGGAGCTTGGTTTTAAGTAAATCAGCTACAACAAATGTTTTGTAGAATGGCAAAATGCTTCCCTTTAATTCCCAGTGGTTTAAAGCAGACATGACAATCAGCAGGACACCCATAATACAGACTGTAGCTTCTGTTTTTCACCTCTCACACACTCCCAGGGTCACCTCTGTTACAGATGCACTTTGAGACATATAAAATTTAAATTTTTATGATGAGTTGCAAGCTATAAAGTGAGATATGTGAGTGTTGTTTCTCTGGAGGAATGTTTTGCCGCTCTGTTGACACTGGGCTTGTGTTTTGCAGTTGGGCAGATGTCAGTAGTTTAGCCCACATGACAACCGAGGTATGACGAGGGAGGAAGGTGAACGTGCTGAGCTGTTTATGTGTCTTATTTTGTGAAGTTAGAACCTTGGGATCCATTTGCAAAACAAGTTCCTGATATTTGCATTGGAAACTGGTCATACAACAGAGACTTTGAACAGTATCATTGTTAGGATAATCTTCGGGCCTTCTCAACATTTTTTAGTGCTTTAAACATATGATTTGTTTTCAGTTTCGATAGATATACAAAATGTATTTGTGAATTTTGTAGGGCTGCTACCATTTCGAATGCCTGATTAATGTTTTTTTAAAAGTTTGGAGAAAGTGACTCAGACAGTACAAATCATTAAAAGGAGTGGGTGACTGTGTGTGTTACAAAGCACACCACCCAAAAACAAACAGAGCGACAGAGGTCAGTCCATATTACGGGCTGGGAAATAGCCATCGTGCACAATAGCAATCTAAAGCAAATCATGGACATATAATCTCCTGCAGGATAAATCTATATCATATGGAAGGGATTTCTGTATACATATATATCCAGAAGGCCTATTTTGTCAGCAGAAATACTACACCAAAAAAATATTGATGAGTGTGTGCTGCTGGCCAGTTAGAGCAAACATAACCTGCTGTAACCTGCATATCTACCCTCAGCTGTGTGAACACACAGATGGCACCATTTACAACTACCATGCAAAGGCTTTAAACGACAGTCGCACTGTAAGCCTCAGTGACTACAAGGGTAAGAGTGTCCTCTTCATCAACGTCGCCACCTACTGAGGATACACCCACCAGTATGTGGGTAAGAATCAGCTCGACATGCCATCTTTGTTTTGTGTTGCAGTATAAATACTGAATGCATTTTACCTCTCTGTTATCAGAACTGAATGCACTACACGAGGAGATGAAACCTCTTGGCTTCACCATACTCGGCTTCCCCAGCAACCAATTTGGGAAACAGGAACCAGGACAAAACCATGAAATTCCACCAGCTTTAAAGTGAGAGGTGTTTCAGTGCAAATTAATATCAGTTCACTGGATAAAAACACAGCTGTGAATCGAATGACTTTAGTCTCTACAAAATCAAGAAGACTTGCAACCTGACTCGAACTTTAACATCAGTGACTCGTGACTTCACTCGGACTTGAGACTTTAAAATACTTGATACCTCTCCCCCAAGCCCAAACATCAAAAAGTATAGTAAAAGAAAGTATGCCACCAATCATTTCATTTTCTAAATCAATTTAATGCCATCAATTCTCAGCAAGACAAAAAAGTCCCCTTTTTTCTTTCTTTTTTCTTTTAATTTTTTTTTATCTGAATGCTTTCCATAAACACTCCACCAGCTGTGATGATAAACATTAGATCTTTGTATAACTTCCCCCTTACATTTTTTTTGTTTCAAAAAATAAATGAAAAAAACAAAATGGAGGTGATGGGGGATTTTGATGCCGATTTTGAAGATTCGCCAGTGGCTAAATGCTATTTAAAAATGCAGTGTCAATGCTACTTTTTAAAATGATTAATTTCAGTCACACTTTTTTTTTTTTTTTTTACAATTTAACAAATTAGTAGTAAATAAATAGTTAAAAAGCATTCATGATTTTTGTAAATTTAATATATGATTACTCCCTTGTTGAGATGGCATCATATTTATGAGGAGCACATTATCACTTGTTTGGGACTCACAACTCAAAAGTTTAGTACTTGGGATTTGACCTGGGACTTCAGTTTGAACACTTGAGACACTTATATAATGACCACTGCTATAAACGCAAACAATTAAAGGTAAAGGTATACATTATTTTAGTCAGGTAAAAACCTTCTGCCTCAAAAATGTAAGCTTTTTAGAAACGTAGTAGTCCTTTATATTGGATTTTTTTTTCCGCATAGATGCTAAAAAAATGAGAATCTGCTAAATTTGAGTCACAAGCTTCTCACAAGACCCTATATATTGTAACATAAGAACCTCAAAAGCTGGATGTAGAGAGGAATTTGTAATATTGGTAAATCCTCTGTCAATCAACAAAGCCTCATTTAATCAGGGGAAACATCCTTTAGCAGTAGGATCAGCTTCTGTTCGTGGCCTTTCTAAGATGCATAGATTTTATGTCTCAGGTTCCATCACTCATCTTATATCCACAGTAAAGCCAAGCCATAGACTTGTGTTTTTCTCAGCTTGTTGTGAATCTAGGACAGCTGCCAGGCCACAAAGTGCTCAGAGGCACAGCCACTGATAAGCTGCCCTCTTTCTGGATTCCAGGCATGTTAGACCAGGCAATGGATTTGTTCCAAACTTCCTGCTGTTTGAGAAAGGTGATGTGAATGGAAGAAACGAGCAAGAGGTTTTCACTTTCCTTAAGGTACGTTATGGCCTCTGTTAAAAACTTAAGAAGCCTGTTCACAGTTTATATTCCAACATGTATGACTTTTGCCATTTGTGCACAAACTGTTCTAACATATCATATCAGTCACATTGCTATAAACAGCTATTCATAGATAACTGGGTTTGATTATTATAGAATCATTTATATAACATCATAGATTTATTTGTTGTAAACCAAAGTCCTTGTGCCCATAAAGCTCTGTAAGGTTATGGCTGGTCACTTGACTTTGTTGCTCCCTCATTGTAATCCTCTGCTTCCTGCCACGCAGAAATCCTGCCCTGCGGTCGGAGACCTCCTGGGTGACCCTGCCAGAATGTTCTGGGAGCCTGTGAAGCTCAGCGACATCAAGTGGAACTTTGAAAAGTTCCTGGTGGGACCGGACGGAAAACCGGTGAAGAGGTGGCACCCAAGTGTCAACGTTTCCACGGTCAAAGCCGACATTCGCGAATACCTGCTCCAACTTTACACACAGGAGATTTTTAATTAGATCTCTGAGTCATCATACTGTGTTTTGCATCTAATGAAGTTCCTGTAGTGAGATGCTCAGGATAAGTAGAGCTAATGTAGACTGTGAAAGAGCGTTAGAGTAATGTTAACAGATTCTTACACACGAAGATGGCATGTTGAATGAAGAGGAGGCATGAAAACAGGAACTCTGTGGTGCCTCTTCTGAGTCTGGGCTTCATGTCGGCTCTTCAGTGCATTCGAGCTGCCCTGCAATCCCACAGCATCATGTCATCTTCTCCCTCCGGGACCTGTTAAGTCATTACAGCTTAAATGTTAATTACTTCTAATAAATCAAAGAGAGAAACACACCAATGTGCCGACCTTTCTTTCTAAGAAACATACAGCGGGTGTCATGTCATGGAAAGGTGAACACCGTGTAGCAAATTTGTGGCCCCAACATTAAAAATACAAACATGAATAAGCAGCCTAAGATGCTAAGAGACATTTAGAATAGATTTATTAAGCCAGTCAAATACAAAAAGTCTCACATGTGCTTTTGCCTACAGCAAAAAAAAGAGAGAAAAAAGGGCTACAAACCAAGAAAATACAACTGCCAGTAATTACAGCATACCTTTCAAAGTGCAATTTCTCATTTCAGCTCTCACCCATCAGGATTTTGTTCCCTGTAACTTATTTGAAAAAAAAAAACAAAAAACGGAGCCTTTTCTAATTCATCTGCACACATTTTGAAGCCCTTCATCTGACTACCTGACACACACTAAGGGAATCTCAACGGGGATTCAGTTAAAACAGTGGCTTGATTTGAGATCGGAGCTGTTAAAATCTAACACACATTATTTAGTCTGTTATCAGGGCTCTTGACTTCGTGTTACAGCAGCTCACAGGACAGTCGGCACGGCATGGATTGCTGGTTGTTGAAGTGGACAGAGAGCAAAGCCAGACATCCTGGCAGAGTTTTTTTTTTCCCTCTGAGGAGCGGCTGTACTGCTGTAACACTGGATCTAGTGCCTCAAAATACTTATGAAAATCTTCCTCTGTCTGTTGCTTGAGTAACAGGTGTAATAGTTGCACTGATTATAACTCAAAAAGTGGAATAACAGTATGAAGAGGAAGACTGTCATCACTGCTGCCTATAGAGGGTTTTGGTGCTCTAACTTGTAGATACTGTACGTTGGGGCTAAACTGTGGGCAATAGTACAGGATGCAGTAAGATGAGTATGAATGGTCAAATCATTAAATCAACTGTGGTCAAGTAGAAGTGTTGTGTTTAATGAGATTAGGTCCATCATCATGGGGAAAAATAAAGGTTGTGTATGTACTGTGCATTGTGTATTGTGTCTGATACAAACATACGATGTCAATAGCTACAATATATTGGGATTACACTAACAACATAGAAAGAACAGCATTATTAAAGACAATGATTTACACTTAGTCAATGCAACTATCAAAACAGCAGGTTATAAATAAATTATCAATAATCACAATCATGTTTTTGGTATGATACCATCAAAATTCATTTCCCAAAATTTTTGTATTTCAACAACCACTTTTGAACAGTTACACGTATGGGACAGTTCTATAACATCGATGGTACTGAGGAAATCTTCATAAATCAATCAACATTCACATTGTTAATCCTATGATTCAATGTACCTATATAATCATTCATTGTTGGAATGAGTATATGTTGTCTTAGTCATATTGGGGAATGGCTTCCTGTAACCCTACAAGTAACAGACTAAGTGTCAAGTTGTTACATATTTGCAGAGATACAAGCACATAGGTATATTTTCTGGAAAAAAGAACAATGTTAATTATTCCAACCTATTTAACAAATGACTTCAGTTCCTGATAAAAAAATCTAAATAATATTTCATGTATATATTCAGAATAGTGAAGTGTTTCACAAATAGCCTTATAAAACGCAAGTATAAACAACATTACAATAGGATATCTACAGTTCAGTAGGAAAATTATAGATCAAATCACACCTTGTCAACTCAAAAACAAACTGATTTCATGCTACTACCCAGACTCCATTTGGTGGGTACGGTGATGCTTTAGTGCTTTCCAGGGTCAATGTTCTGTCGCTCCCGTTTCCCAAATCCTGCTGCTGCGGCTGCGGCTGCAGCTGCTGCTGCTGCTGCGGACTGATCTGCAGACACAAAAACAACGAGACTGCATTGTTTTCCACAGCCTCAAACTTTGATACTTCACAATTTTCATCCAGAATGAATACAGTAAACTTTTAGCCAGGGCTTAACACTAACTTTTAAAAGTGGTTGCAGAAACTGAAAGTATGGCTGCCGCTTTCAGTCACGTTTTATATTGACTGATTAATCATGAAAAAGTGACGTAAAAGAATGTTTAAACGCTTCATTACATTACTGATGTGTCACTTATCGAGGTGTTTGCTGTTCATGCATCGCAGAGTAATTGACCATCCAGCTCAAAAAATGCTGGAATACTTTCCCTCAAAAGACTCCAAAAAGTCCCTTTTGGTACAGGTTCATCTGGTTCTTTGTCTGCTGACTCCGTTTGCACTGTTGTTTGTGACAATGACAGGTTAGTCATAGTTTTCACCCTGCAGTCAAATAACTTAATTTTCTTCGTCATTGTCACTAAAACAGATGTGCACACACGAGTAAACACACAAATGCATGTGCTGCGGTGTAACGTGCAGCGTTTTCTGGTTCCAGTTCTGACTGTAACAGCCTTATTTAAATCTAATCACTAATACAACAAATATTAAAGGAATACTCATCGGTAAATCAATTAGTCAAGTCATCTTACCTTGAACTCATTCAGAAAAGCATTTTTCTTGCATACCTCTATGGAAAATGGTGAACATATTGATGTATTGATTGACTGGGGACGTTTACAACATTAGTGTTGGACGTAGGGAGCACAGAAAAGTTTCACGTTCAAGTAAGTTTTTAATAGTAAAGTTTTAGCAAAAATGAATTTGTTTGAGCAGTACTGAGCGCCAGCTGCATGAGTTCTGTGAGAACTTGTTAACAGGTGCTTCAATATAGTTTTGCTATTAAATGTGGTCACCAATTAATAAATAGATCAAAATACTGGCGTTTTTCTGCGGAGGCATCCCCCCCAAAAAATCATCTTCTTCACAAATTCAGGTACCATGGCATGACTAATTGATACAAATTTTGCGGGTGAAGTATTCCTTTAAAAAGATGTGGTGTATTCTCATCAGTCCATAAAGTGCTTAAAAAGACAATGATAGTCACATTCTTGTTTCTTTTTTTGACAAAAATTTCTTGTAAGATCAGAACCAAAATGAATTGACTGCATTGTCTGTGCAGCCACTGATGAAATCAGAGAGCGACTGCAGCTACAAATACACTGTTGGTTTTAGTCTTTTGCTGGCATTTTGTTGACCATAATACAAACTACAGCCTTTGCCTTTGGGCAATAAAAGTTTTTTTAAAAAAATGTGATTTCAGGGTGTCTACAGGTATCAGACACTTTTCATTTTTAACCAAATTTAAGACCAATTTTTGAACAAATCATCTTTTTATGGCATTGCAGGTGAGTAGTATATGGGATCCCTGCAGAGTTTATATGACGGAATCTGGTTCAATAGTGTGTTAGGTTAATTTACATTTGCCAACAGGTAAATGCAAGTATAAAGTAAAACATACATTTAGTAGTTTATTTTTAACATAAAATGTGGACTTTAATGCAGAAAAGCTTGAGTGATTTTAACAAAAAAGAAATTAAAATACAGATAAATGAAAAAAAATTAAATGTTTTTTTTATTAAATTTTTTAAATAAAAGACTTTAAATAACTTTTACCACCCAATATTTATGAAATAGAATATAAGACTTTTTGAAGGCCTGCAGACACCCTGGATTAGAAATAAAACAAGGATTATTATTAAAACACCGTACTTGGCTGGCTGTGGCGTACCTGCATTCTCTGGTGGTGGTCTTGAACTCTCTCCTACTGCTCTGGCCCCTCTGGGCTGCGGGAATGACGACTGCCAAGGAAAACCCTGACCAAAGAGAAAGCACCACCTTAGTTCAAATCACCAAATATACCCATTATTCATCACACTTAGCAGCCCTCAAGTTTTGCCGTAGCCTAGCAATGGTTAGTGAATGTAAGCGTGGCAAGGTTGCGCTACAGTTAGACCTAATTACATCTGCTTGTTCCTCCCAAAAAGACAAGGGGAGTAGAGGTTAGAGAGAGAAGAGCCTTGTTTCCTCAGTGAACAAGAGTCACTCCAGAGACAGAGACAGAGGGGCCTTAGAGGACCCTTACCGGGGTAACAGGCTGGAAGTCTCGTACAGGGGGCGGTGCTGCGGCGGCTGCGGCTGTGGCGCCTGCTGCATTGGGCATCCGGGGAGGGAAGTGTATGGGCCAGCCCTCAAGGCCCTGCGGTCCCACCTGCACAAAGGGACCACAGTAGGGAGGGCTCAGCGGGCCGTTCACTGAGCCTGACGTGGGGTCTGAGGTACGTCTTTCCTGCTGCTGCCCCTACGAGGGATCACAAGTACACACGTGATCCCCAATCAGTGCACGGCTGCTACTCTCAGCGAGCGTAGTGGCCCTGTCATGGCATGGGCCGCAGCTGACCTATAACCCCCCTGCAGCTGCCTCCCACTGAGGAGTGTGAATGTCCCACCTGCTGACCTCCCAAATGCACTGACAAACAACCTAACTGGAGTGAGGCTCTTGTCCTAGAGTATCAATTTGTCCAGTATGACCTTATTACAGTCAACTCTATGTGACTGCATTCTGTCACAAGGGGGCGCTCGTTTGCAAGGTTTAACACAACTCATATCCTACTGCATCCCCAAAGGCTTGTAGTGAATGCCTTGACCCTGTTTTTTGGGCTTTTTTTTTTTTTTAAATGCATGGCCAAAAATGACCAAACACAAAACCTATCCAGGCTGATGGCACCATTTCATGTAAAATTTCCATCATGTCTGCTGCACTGCAAGGCTCAGTACCTGCTTGTGATGCTGCATCTGCAGTCTCTCCAGCTTACATCTCTCTGTACGTTCTCTCTGACACTCGTTCTGTGCCTGATGAAGCTAAAACACAACATGAAAAAAGTGCCACATTAGAGAGCAGGAAAAAAAGCTAAAGCATTCAAATTGGCGTCAAAGATACAGAAGAATATACTTTTAACAACACAAAGCTCACCTGATTGGTCAAATTAGTAATCTGACCCTGGAGCCTTTCAACTTGTCGCCTCAAGTCCTCCTTTTCTTCATTCATTCGCTCCCTGTCACTCCTCTCTTTCCTGAAGTCTTCTTCAAAGATCTTCACCTGAAGTACAAAACAACTATGAAGACTCCCACACATTTACACGGACAACATTTCAAAACTTTTCATGACTTTTCAAGGACCCATTATATGTTGTTTTCTTGCCCCACTTGCTCTGTGTGTTTCAAACACATCACATTAAAACTATTCAAATATAACTTCAGCTAGCTGGAATACATGAAGGGAGAGACAGGATGCAGGAAGAGAATGAAGGAACATTTGTGATGATCAACAAAATGGAACACATCCATGCGTGCAAGAGCTGCGTTAACGTCGACAGCTACAAAAAATAAATCTGCTGTTGTTATGTTACTTTACGCGGAAGGTTATCCATGGAAGACTACTGCAACAATGTCACTGAACACAACAAATTCCACAACTTTTTGAAAAACAAAACAAAAAAAAGGTGGTTTGCTAATTCAGTGAATTTTGCAGACCTGGAAAATGTAATTGTGAAATTGTGTAATTTCAACACTATTTGTGTATGTTGCATATCTGACCTGTTCCTTTAGTACAGCTATTTGAGTGAGCAGTTCCTGTTTCTTCAGGTTATTGGCTGCATCAGCAAAGTTACTCTGACCAGGTGGTTGTTGGGAGGATGAAGGGGTGTGCAGGTTTAAGGCTTCCTCTAAAGCCTGAAGACAAAATAAGTATTATTACACAGAAGAAAAAGTCTCTGAGGGAGAGATGAAATAAGAGAGAGAGGTGAGAGACACTCACCCTGTTGAGGCGTTGGATCTCCTTCTCCTGGTACTCCCTCTGTTTGCTGAGGGGCAGCAGCTGATCTTGCAGGTAGCGAATCTTCTGCTTCAGCTCAGTGGTTTCAGAGTTGAGACACTCCTTTTCACCCTGAAATGTACACACCCAAAACACCTTTCTTTGAGTATCATGAAACATTTTTTTCTGTGTTGGTGTGTCCTGGTTTTGAAATCTTAGACCTAATTTCACTTCAGTTGTGTGTATTCTCACCTGTACATTTTCAATCTTGGACTTGGCCAGCAGCAGCTTCTTGTCGTAATCTCGCTGCCTGTGCTCTCGCTCTGCCTCCAGCTCCAGCACAGTTTTCTGGGACTCAGCCAGCCGTTGTCGGAGGTCTGTGATCTGAGGGACAACGCAAACCATTAGGTTGAGGACAGCATTCAGCGAGTCCACTAATCAAAGTTCTAAGATAAAATTCTCATAAACACACACACACACACACACACACACGCACGCTAAAAACTGATTCAGGGATAACAACTCTGGTAAAGATAAACATCAGCTGTTGTATGTGTTAGGATACGGCCTTAGAAACACTAAACCACAGTGACAAGGACACATTTGCAAATGCACGCAGTTCTGTTTTTGTGTAAAACATGAACGAACACAGTGACGCAAATGGATATATGTAGGGTTCTGTGGTTCAAACCAAAGGCTGCATGGTGTCTCCGTCTCAACAAAGTGTGAATGTAAGTTTGTTCATGATTGTGGGCTGTGCACACGCGTAGGTGTGTGAGCATGAGTGTGAGAGTGTGTGTCTCTGCTGCCCTCTGACTGCACCACAGGAGGAAGTCAGCGGGTACCAGCGAGGTGAGGGGAATTCTTATTGAGGTGTGACAGGCCTTGTGGTAAGATAGAGAGCTATTGCAAGATTGCACCTTTCCACTGGACAAGCATATATAGCACACACAAACACACACAGCTGCTTGGCTGCAAAGTGATGCACACAAACATCAGCCCTCTGTTCCTTAAAGATCTGTCTGTGTTAAAGAATCCCTGCCATGTGTCATTTCACTCGTTTAAAAAACATGAGCTACAAAAAAAGGACTGCTCATTTTGAGCACATTTACTAGTTAGGACTGTTTTAAGGAAATCGAAGGCTAAATACTCTCTGTACTGTACATGTAGATGCATCCTTGTACAATTTTTAAACGGTTTGCTTTGCATCTAAAAAGAACGATTTCATGTGGAAGGGGTCTTTAAGACTGACCAAAAACTAAACGCATAAAAATGAGACCAAAGATAGTTGGTGGACTACACTGAAATGACTTGATTCCTTAATAAACCAGGCCTCACATACAAGGACTTCATATGGATTTTTCATACCCAATTTCCTCAAATTTGAGGACCTAATACTGCTGTTCAGATGCAATTACACCATACCATTATAACACAGAGCTTCTATCATGAAAGGTAGGCTTTACAGAAGCTCAGACACAGAAAAGAGAGGGTTAAATGTGTAAATACTTCTCAGCTGTGCTATGTTACTTTGACAGCTGAACTTACTGCCTCTGGATATTGGAATGGCAAACTCTCTGTATTTTTAAAAGTTAATTAAAGACTGGTCTTTTGAATGTGGCTTTTAAATTTGGAGTAACATTACACTTAATTTTAAGTTTTAATCCTGGTTTTTACCTTATATTATTCTTGCTGTTTTTTTCTTTTTACTCTTGTCATTTTCTGTTTGTTTGCTTTTTTTGAATATTTTATTCTCTCATTGTTGTAATTTTCTAGTCTTGAAAAATTTTATGTGTTTGTTATGTTTTAAATTCTCTGTGTTATTTCAGTTTTACAATGTGAAGCACGTTGGGCTGCATGTTTGTATAAAAGAAAAATAAACTGAGCTGTATTCTTGCAAAAAAAAATTAAGCACTTTCAACAACCCATGTCTATATATGCTACCTTGGTTTCTCCCCCTAAGAGTCACAAACTTTAAAGGATTTCAAGGACCCATGAGAACCCTGAAAAGTGAACAGGGGTGTTCAACTTTTTTGAAGTGAGATATGAAATGACAATGTTTTTCAGAGGAATTTGGAGAGAATTAGCTATTAATTCTCCTTCAGCAGCTCTCTATATTTATCAGTGGAGGACACAGCAATGTCTTCCCACGTCCTCCACAACAGCTGTAAAGTCATTACTGTACCTTCTGTTCAAACTGTGACTTCATGGAGTTCCACTGAATGTCCCACTGTTTGTTCACCTCCAGTACCTGTAAGCAGCACCAGAAAGTGAAACAAATCAACATATAGGAAACAAAAATACACAGACTTTCCCCTATGGCAAAAGAGGATGAGCAGTAAGGGCAAAAAAAAAGACTCACATCCTTTCTCTGCTTCTCCAAAAGCTTGATCTTCTTCTCATACACCTCAACATCACAAGGCTTGGTTGGAGTTTTCTCTGCAGCTTTTCCACTCTGAGGGCACACAAACATTTCTTAATCCACAACAGTCCTCTGTTCAGTTCATAAGCTGGGAAGTTTTAGGTCACAAATTCATTGAGAAATCCTTTGATGTATTTGATGAGGGATACGTTAAAAATGAAAATTTGGTGCATATATGTGACAAATTCATAATATGAGAAAAAGCTGTAAAATGTGTCTGTAATTTAATTTCAACTACCTTCTGCGGTGTGGTGGCCTCCATCTTGGGTCTCACAGCGGCTGATTCCTCCTTCACAGGCTCCTCTTTGGCCTCCGGAGCTTCGGTGTCAGATGCCGCTGCAGATGATGCCGCTGCTCCTCCTGTGACAAGCTCCTTAAGTTTCTGATTCTCCTGCCTGAAAAGGCAAGAAAATGAAAATGATAGCGTTTGAGAGCGAGCTCCTTTCCCAGAGTTTGTTGTAGTTGTTACACAGCTTAAGGATGCCCTTTGGGAAGACCCTACAATACCTGCTGGGTGCAATGACGCTGACAGAAAGCAGCGTAATATTCCCCCTTTAAAAGTGAAAGTGTGGTCAATTGCCAACATCCAGGACAAAGTCAAAATTTTGTAGGATTGGTTGTCAAAATAATAATGAAAGAATGATTCATACTTCATTCAAAAAGGTCATGAGAAACAAAACAGTCCCACAGTTAAAACAAAAAAGAAAAACCAGAGGAATGACGAGGAGATATGAGCGTTTTATTTGTAGACAGTATAGATATCATTAATGACAACTATGACTTAATGTTTGTCAGCATCCTTTTTCCCGCCATGACTAAGACGATTAAGCAACAATGTCATTTTACACTAACAGTGACTATATCAACATGCAATGTTGTTGACAAGAAAAGACGGGACCATTTAAAAATCATTACTTTTGTTGACAATGAGAGAGGAGACAAGATATTGCATACGTACATATGCGTATATATATTTATATTTATTTATTTATTTTTAATGTAGCAGTTTCGTGACCTGTGTTGCACGCACTATATCATGACTACACTGGCGGCACACAATGAGCACAGCCAGGAGGACTTGGAATAAAGGCCAAACTACACCGCCACTGAAAGGCACGCATCAAAACAGGCGCCCCTATTATTTTCTATGTAAACTCCCAACAGTGCTGGGGCAAAGCGCATGCTGGCGCCTGAGAACACGCCATACTACCACACTTCGCACCACTCTCGTAACACACTTAATTAACAATGACATGTCTGGATGTATTCCTTAAACTGATACCAATTAAACCACTGGACCAGACATTTTCTGCAAAGCTTAATCTTAATCATTCAAGCACCATTTTTTTTCTTTATCAGATAACAATACGTTATTTTATGGTAAATAAGTAAGATGAGTAAAATGACAAAATTATTGGTTTTGGCTCATCTGGACTGACTAAAATATTAAATATAATCTGATGGCTACAAAAGAGCAAAATTCCCACAGTTTCTCTGATTAAAACTTTACTAAAATAGCTATGTAATGTAACAACATGTAACAAGGATATTTCACATAGACGTAAGGCTAAAGTTAAAAAAAAAGTTGACAAAATTAACACAATTAGAGGAGAATATACCGTAAACATCACATTTGTTCTCTTTGGCCTCACTGACGGTAAAGTTTCTGCCCCAGCAGAAGCAACGTAAAGCCCAGTCAAATGTAAAGGAGAAGGAAACACATTACCTCAGCTGTTCCAAGTCTCGATTCCTGATATGATGATCCTCTTCCATTTTCTTTCGAAGCTCATTGTTCTCCTGTCTGAGCTGCTCACAGAGAGTCTAAAAAAAAACCAAGAAAAAAAAACCAAAAACTACAATATCAAGCATCATTCTGTCAAAAAAGTACTCTGAGTGAAAATTATTTTTGGATTCCTGTACATGTGTACAATAATCCAACACTTTCCACCTCTAAGATGCAATACTGCTCCCTTTTTTAGTTTTTTGACACATGGGCCTATATTTCACATTTTCAGTTCACAAATTGACAAAAATATGTTTTTTAAGGTTTATGCATTAAGTTTTAAAGAGAACATATTTAATATTAAAACAACAAACATGACTGAAGATATGAGAGCTACTGCAAATGCTGTTTTATTTTATGCATCAAAATTAGGCTGTAAAGTGGTCAAAGTGGTGGTGATGCACTTCCACTGGTGCTTGCTATAAATGTCCAACCTCCTCTTCATGTGAACATCGATGGAATAAAGGCTTTAAGATTCATATAAAAGGTTTTTTTATGTTATGCTGTTTTATTCCAAAGCAATACATAACATTGTCTGTAAATGTGCTATAGCAATAAAGTTATTACAATTAAAATGACACTATATATATCTATATCTATATCTATATCTATATATATATATATATATATATATAAATAATTGTATAATATAACAGGAAAGCTTGTGTTGTGTCTTAGCAGTAGTTGTTGATGTTAATGTCATGCAGAGCAAATGCCAAGCCCACACAGACGACAGTATCAGACACCAAACTACTGTTGCAATGATTAAAAACGTTTGTCAGAAAAGACTATAGCTTTGTGCATATGTCATTACATTAAAACAAAGACCTTTGTCCTTTCTCCACACTATCCTATCAAGACTCCTTTCCCAAATCAAAGCTCATGTCTTTTACAATCTGCAGAGATAAAGTATATTTTACTACAAAATGAGGCCCATTAATTGTCACATAATTGCATCTTGGATCATGCCATTTAAGTCAACGTGTAAATCAGCCTGTGAATTAGTACTAATACTAATACTAATACATTACATTTAAAAACTAAATGCATCAGGATAACTCATTTTATGTACACATTTGCTCCCACTGTATGGTGCCAATTAAAGCAAAATTTTAATTGCCTATCAAGCAGTCTTTGAGAATATTCAGCTTAAATGTAATAAGGAGCATAATGGTTGTTTTGGTCCCCCCCCTTCTTCTTTCATATCGTCATTGTGTCCCATACCTGTAGGAGCGAAGTCCTCTGTTCATTCTTCTGGACCTTAGAGGAAAGATGGTGAAACTCCACCGCCATGCGGCCGAGGTGAGCCAACAGCTGGTTCGGGTTGGACTCCTCTGCGAATATACTGAAGGAGCTCTCCAGTCTCTTCAGCTGGCTGGCCAGCTCAATGTTCTCCTGAGGCAGGACGGGGATAACTCCTACCACTGACCCGGCCTGGGGAAACCCACACAGGTAAACAGTCAGCCAGTCCGCCCTCTCAAGTAGACTCAAGCAAGTATGCAAGCTAACAATTGCATACATATTTTAACCAGCACAAGACTGAAACTTGCATACTGTAAGAGTCATCAGTCTATGAAAAGCAGCAGCTGATTTATCTGAAAAGTCAAACCTGTTTGTCCTGTTGGATCTAAATTTAGTCATAGAAAATAGTTGCCTGTGGTAACATTTTTAATAAAAATATTCAGTTTGGGTGTCAAACTGGACCAAAGTAAGCTAAAGACTGTTACAGTATGTGATAGGCAAGTAAATAATATTAATTTTGACAACATGTGTGCCTGACATATTCTGGCTATTTACACATCCACTAGGATGTAGTGTGTGAATGAATCAGCGGTGTAATTCTAGTCAGTAATAATCCTGGACTTTCCCCTGGCTGACTCAGGCTGGAGCTACCAGTATTGAGTTTGTTTGTGAGTCACCGCACCAAGGATATGTTCCTAATATTGAGGAAATGGCCATAAAGAGGAAAGGTTGAATCTAACCTAAACAAATTACACAAAATAACTACTTTTGGGAGTTACCACTAGGAGCATTGTGATATTCTGAACAAATTAAATAACTTAGTAAACATTTTATTTCTTTGGAAGAACAAAAAATTAAGTTCCAGTGGTAGTTGGAAAATTAATCAATTAAATTACTCACAGTCAAGGCGTCTGGAGTCTTCCCATCTACATTCACGACTTCAAACTCTGCTGAGGCCTCCTGAAAAGATAAAAGAGTAAGTAGCACCATAGTACATGCAAAAACTGTGATTAATTCATTAAACCTGTAAGAATAAAGAAAACATCCTCCAGTTATAATCATCACGAGGATGTTTCCGCCTGCACCAAAAGCTCTCACTCGTAGTATGAGTTACTTACATTCGGCTTCTCAGAATGAAGGGTCTTCCCTAAACAGCTTGTTTGCTCCTCCCTCTGCTCTGCAGTTGGGTGTAAGCAAGGTTTACCTGAAATAACACAAACCAAAACCAAAGTTGATGCAAGTTTCAGTAAAGAACAGCAGACTGTATGGTTACAACACTGTCCAGAATAATAGTCCACAAATATGAACACATGCTAACACAATTACATTCATAGCAACCATCAGTTATGTGACACCTACTTGGTGTCTCCGTCTGAATGGGGCCTCCCATACACAGACTGGCAGCAAAGCTGGAGGACTTGAGGGCCTCGTTGTCTCGCACAAGTTCCTCCACTCGCTGCCGAAGCCTTGATGCCTCTGATTGAGACTCCTCCAGCAAATCACCTGCAAGTTTCAGAGAGATCTTGTCTCTGTCCAGTAGCACTTGAATTTCACTTGGTCTTACTTCACCTTTTTTAAACAAACGCTGCAAAGACTATATCTATTAGCATAAGCAGTCATCAAATCTGACAGGACAGTTGTCCACTGAGAAATTCTGTACAAGTTAGCACTCCTTCAGTGAGTTACAAACACAGCAATCAGGCCATACACATCACATGCAAGCTTTTCAACAACTACCGATGAAGATCATCAGGTCTTACTACATTCCACGTCATTTGCTGCACGACAGTTTGACTGGAAAGTCAGTCATGTAATCTGTTATGGAAGACATCATTATGATGCTTTGTGGGTACATTAAATCAAAACATTAATTTAGTGCTGTGAAAACAATGCAAGCTAAATGATGTTTCTCTTATTTTACAAATTACAATTAAGTAATAAATGTCTTTGTACATACATAACAATCTGGAAAAATAACATCCTAAGGTGTTAAAAAAAAAAAAAAAACCACGACAGATGTGTAATGCCAAAGAGCAGCTGGCATTCACCCTCCGTCCACAGCTTTGAGGTAACCTTGCTGTTTTTAGGAACCAGCTCTTAAGTCCCTTAAGGTACCTAAGCTCTTAAGTCCCTTCATCCGCTCCCTCAGTATGCTGTTCTCCTCCAGTAGCTGTCGATAGCTGCTTCCCCCTCCGGCCTCATCCCTGGCCTTGACCTCACTCCCACCTGGATCATAGATGCGGTACGGGCCTTTCCCTTCCATCGCCGTTGCTTACTTCCTAGACATGGTCCTCTGAACTGTGGAAGGAGACAAACTGTTTTTTCAGCTTCATTAAAAACATGAAAAGTACCAGGAACTGCTCAGTGGAAAATGAAAGAACCTAGATTTAAAGTGGACATAGTTCTGATAGTGAAGCCTTTAAACACAGAGAACTGAGAACTGATGGTCCTCGACCCTTAACAACAGCAGTACTTTGTCATTAGAAAGAGTCACATTGAAAACTAAAGTTAAGGCTGTACTGCTCGATTTGAAAGTATAGCAGGTACAAGATGGAGCAATCAACATCAAATGTCGACACCCAACTGTTCATACAGAGGAAAGGAAGCAGTTAACCAGCAGCATTAGAAGTTACAGTGTGAGGAAAAGCAACTTAAAGATTAAAGATCAACTCTTGTTCTCATAGTCCAACTCTAGAGATCCACTTGAAGCGCAGCTTATACTGTAGTAATATTACAACCAATCAGAAACACATCAAATGGTGTTTCAGTTACTTCTCGATGGAAGATAAAATGAATACCACCCACTCAGACATGGCACTCTATGTGCTGAGTTACCCTGCTAGAAAACCCTTTTCCGACCCTTCTCTCAGTTCACAAATTATAGCAGGACGAGTGTAAACTATCGGCGAAGAGAATTAAGACCAACTGACATCTTTGAGAGGACAAAAGCAGCAACAATATCATTATAATGTTATCCTGCCATAGTGAAACATATGGCAAGAATGTGCTAACGTTTGTGATGGCTAAATATGACAACTACAACGTTCATATCCGAGAGAAAAAAGGACAAAAGCTGAGGAAAAAAATACCAAATGTTGCGTGAATCCTGCCGACAAACACCTACCCAATAGAGGAGAGTCAAATACAGCACAATCTAGCAAATGATAGCTACCTTGATTGGCTGAAGAAGGCTAATATTAGTTTTCGCTGTTGTCATGCAAATTGCTAGCAACATCCTCGTTAGCTGTCGGCTAGCTAACACTAGATGACAGTGCGAGATAGGAAGCCGCCAGATCTTCTTTTTTACCCACTACGGACACTTTTATCGATGCAGTAAGTCAGTCGGAAAGCGGAGTTAAACGACAAACAAAAGAACAAAGACGTGTCTTTTGTCTGGATACCTTTCAGCTCGCAGTGGCCTCTCGTCTCTCTGCCAGACATCTATTGCGGAAGTGGTCTGCTGGTCTATGCTGTAACCCGGGAATTTCCACCTCGTTTGATGTAAACAGCGGTTGATTGACAGCGCGGCGGACCAATCAGAGCGCAGCTCTCTGTCAGCGGGGCACCAACAGGAGCACTGACCGTAATGTAAACACTGGAGCAAAATGCTTCACATATTCATATCTGACGGTAGCGATTTTACCAAGATGACACACGACGGATTTATATATGTACATGGACATTCATATATAGCAAGAATGGCCCATAAGACGCAATGACACTAGGATGACTAAAACTGAAAATCTAAACCAGACCCTGCCAGTCACTACAGAAATATATAAAAAAAAAGACATAAACACGAAGTGCGCGTCTTGTGAGAAACACTGGAATTGTTTTATGTCTTTTTGGCATTATTCTCGCACAAATACATTCTGGACAGGACATTTGAAGTTTCATCATGGAATATATTTTAAAGACTTTACATTATTTTGGGGAAATGTGGTGTTTGGCTCTAGCTAATTAGAAAAGAAGACAAAACTTAAAGTAATAATAATAATAATAATAATAATTTGGTAATTAGTTTAAGCAAAGTACTTCATACATAAACTAATATTGTCTGTTTTCCAAAGGACATTGAACATTATGTGAAACTACTCACTAATCTGACTAACAAAAAGGCTACCAAGACGCTTGATATTTGTATGTCTTATAACATTTTTATTTGATGTTATATCCCTATGGCTTTTTGTTACTGTTTTGTTTTTATATGTTAAACTGTATGCTGGATTTTTGTTACACTCTGCTGCATAAATAAAGAATGGGAAAAAAAACAGCATAATTTTGCGCTTGACTCATAATGATTTTAATTAAATAACCTCTTATTCTTTTTTGTATTTCTTGAAACTCATCCCTCCATAGCCCAGGGACAAACCCAACCATTTTCATAGAATGACTTTTGTCTTCATTGATACATTTAGAGAAGGGGCTGGTGGGGGTTTCTGTGATTGCATCACATATTTCCTCTGAACCAGCACGGCAAGCTAATGAGGCCAAGTTCAGGTTACACTGAGCTTTCTAAATCCACACTAGGTTAAAGTAAAACATTTGGTTTGAAAGCTGCTTGGAGATATGTAATGTTCATATTGTGATTACCACAACAAATGATCATTATCATCATTGATTTTTTTAAATGATTAATTCATCATTCAGAAACATATATAAATTTTAAAAAAAAACAAAGAAGCTCAAGTTGCTACTCAAAGTGATTGCTTTGTCCAACCATGAGTCCAAGGCACTCACTTTACTGAACTGAACTGAATTATTCACAGCAATGCACCAAAAATTCACATTTAGGGATTAAAAATTACTTAAAGAATGAATTCAGAGTTATCATTATAATAGTTTTCAGTCAGTCGTCAAATTTATTCATCGATTATTTGTTTAAGCTCTGACTATTATACATTAATATCACCCACAATTTTTGTTATTTAAAAAAATAATGCCATAATGAAGTTTTAATATTTTGTTCATGTGATTCTCTAAGTCAAATGTATGTTTTTTAAATGTTATGTTGGTCACAGGTTAAATGTATGGTATGGACGTGCACTTTGTCACAACTCTATTTCAGGCCTATGACTGACACAACGTGAATGATTTAAAGCAATAGTGACATCTTGTGGAAATAAACAAACAGGTAATCTGCGGTCACATTTTTTCCTCAGGGAGTTGCACAGATCCTTCTTTGGCTCAATGGAAACACAAAATACTTCTGATGCAATTCAGCTTGTGACCGAACACGACTGAACCATATAAGGCTACTTTGTAATACCAACTGAGTAGGCTATTGCATGTTTGTTAGGCTCTATAATGGATCAAAATTATGCATTTAAAAGATACTGTATCTTTCCATTCATTTCAAAATCAAAAATATGTTTTCCTTCCTACCTGTAGTGCTACTTAGCAGTCTAGATTGTTTTAACGGGAGATGTTGGAGTAATCAGCTTTTCAGACGTCTGCCTTCTCTTCAACATAATGGAACTAGATTAATTGCGCTTGTGGTGCTCAAAGCGACAAGAAAAAAAGAAAATTTTTGAATTTGAAAAATTCAATGGCTCTCTCCAAAACTCATGACCTGGTTACTCAGGATAATTCACAAACTTTGTTTTGAGCAGTTTTATGTAGGAACTATTTTATTTCTACCAAGCTAGGCCTGCTGACCAAATCACTGAAGGAAGCGTACATCTATTCGGGCAAGAGAGGTTTGTGCTTGACAGCATGAGATTAAACATTAATGGTGTCCTCCTGGGCTGAGCTGTAACGTTACCTCAGTGTTGCTAGGAAAGCAAGCAGTAGATATACGCTTCACTCATCCAGTATACAGTATACAGTACAGAGGTATACAGTATACTATACAGTTGTCATGTGTAGTTTGGCAGAAAAAAATAGTTTCTACACAAAACTGCTCACAACAAGGTCTGTGGATTATCCAGAATAACCAATTCATGATTTCAAGAAAGACACGCTGTTGAGTTTATCAAAAGTACTTTTTGGCACTTTGAGCACCACAAGCTTAGTGCCATTTAGTTCCATCATATTAGAAAGAAGGCAGACATCTTCTCCAACACTCGGCAACTCACACCAAAACAATCCAGACGAATAAACGGCACTATATGTAAAGCGCAAAAGTATTTATTTTCTATTTTGGGGTGAACTGTCCCTTTAACTGCCAATGTCTTTCACATTTCAGATCATCAGCTTTGGAGGTCTCATGGGGACGCATGCTATCGTAACACAGGAAAGACCCAGTTTGCAAATTATCTTATGCTATTTATGACATGATTTATGATCAGTTTAAATTAATCAGAATCACACACTTGTTTTTCCATCTCTGTGACCGTCATTATTACTTCCTGTTAGACACAAGGGTTTGATAGCAGGGTACAACTTATTGCAATAGAGAAACTGGTTTAGTAATAGCTTATATAACAACATACCTTAAATAGTACCTTCCACAGTTAAGAACTAAAAACAGAATTTCACTACACTGCGTGTGTGTGTGTGTGTGTGTGTGTGTGTGTGTGTGTGTGTGTGTACATGTATGTGTATAAAAGAATTTCTGTTTTTTTATGTAAATCTGAAATGCTTCGTAAGTGTATGTTTTAAAAAGGGCCATAAAAATTAACCATTATTATTTTTTATTATTATTGTTATTATTTCTCTCCTTGACTTATCATCTGATGAATGAATGAAAATCATAGTTTTAATAAAGAATAAGTGAATTAGTGGAAAAACAAGAGAGTGCATAGACTGCACTCTGTTATGTGTGTGTATGTTTATGCTTTAATAACAATGAGTACAAACATAAAACTGCATCTTAAACTGCTTAGATTGAAATGAAGAATAATGTATTTCAATTAAAAAAACACATACCAAAACAAAACGACTGGCAATAACATTTGAGACCATATAGCATGTAGACCAGCTGTGGCCTAATGACCTGAAAACACTGGTAAAGTGTGTGAAAGTGTTTCCAAGACAATTATCAGCCACATACAGTTCACACAGAGTGCCACCAAACACGATGTTCTTGTTTATAGGTGTGCAATGTTTATCTTGGGTTGCTGAAAAAATAAACAGGCTGGTGACTCTGCCCACATAAAAACAGAAGCCAGAAATGTCACCTATCATTTAGTCCTCCTGGGTAACAAACTGTACACTTTGTTTTCTCCTCCCACTTACTTTTTATAAATATTTTTAAGAATTTTTCTCATTGCACAAAGACAGGACAGTGAGCGGGTGATATGTGGGAAATCATCAGCTTGAAGCCCACAGTGTCACAAGTACAGAGTATGCACCTCGCCCTGCTGAGACACAAGGACAGTCCAGTCTCCCATCTCCTAGCAGCAGAAATCAGCAGCTGATAGTCATTTGCTCTGTGTCGCTTAAAACAAAATGTCCTTTTGTTAGCCAACTAGAGGCTCCAGCTGTCTCTCGAGGCCTTAAACCAGGGCCATCCTTACTGAGGAGTCTCTATCAACTATGCAAAAAATGAGGACTACGTGCACAAGCAGCAGATATGCTTCCATGTACAGGCTTTTTATAACATTTTTCACTGCAAATCTGAACTTTAGACTTTAACTATGACCAAGAACCCAGTGTAACAGATTGCCAAGTACATTTCCCTCAGGTTTATCTATAAATAGTAATGATAATGAATACTTTTATGCAAAATAAAATTCTGTTATTTTCTTCTAAGCATGGATTTAGCAACATGTCCATATTCAAGCTGTAATGAATTTTAAAAAAAAAATCATATTTACCAGTAGATAATTTTCTAAAGATTATAAAGCAAGTACATCCTCAGACAAACAATATAATAAAATCAGAGCTCATGGCATTTTTATAGGGTAAAAATCAATATTTTCAATATGTTACATTGTTTCCCATATAATGTTTCAAACACACAACATTTGTTAAAGTAACAGTATAAATCTATTGGCCTTGCTTTAATTAAAAGAAAAAAACTCAAAACAAACAAAAATAAACCAATGCCACAAGAAATTATAATAAATTTAACACGTTCTGTGACTACTACACTTCAAATGTTAAAACAAATAAACAACAACTCACCCACACATTCAGCTTGTGTCGGAGAGAGGCAAGGAAACTGGTGAATAGGGGGGAAGCAATTTCACTGTCAGACTTGGGGAATTCCCGGCCATAACCCAGTAAAATGGCCTTATACTGTAAGCTAAGCCTTAACACAACCTGGTGTTTGTCCAACTGTGCAGCCTATTCTTTACTGGGTAACACAAAATATGAAAAAAAAAAAAAACCTGAATGCATTTAATTAATCTTTGCACAGTGCAGCGCCAGGTTGCACACATTAATGCATATCAACAAAGCTGAATGAACAGAGGAGGCCACAAAAATATGATGCAGGACATGAAGAGAGCAGCACTTAAGAAAAATATAAAAATGACTTTTAATAAATACTAACTTATGCACACAGTACATACAGTATGGTGTGTTTGCATGATCACAACATGATGCAGCTATAACTGTAAAGACTGTAGATTTAAAAAAAAAACACGAATGCAACACCCACAACTCTCTCTGAGGACATAACAGTTCTGAAATATAAAAACTTCCATCTTTTTATTTCATGCTGTGCAAGCTGCACAGAGCACCTAAGTACAAACATCCCCCAGCTGTCAAAAGGGAAATTCAAAAGTGTATATTTTGACATTGGCTGCATTGTAACAATGTGCTATATCTCTTAATCTCTCCTAATTATCATCAAATGGAGCAATTTTATGTTGGGTGTGCCATTAAAACCAGAGTGTGACTGACTGCTGCAGACTCTATTTGTTGGATTTTGGCGTACTGCAGGGGATTTCCTCGCCACATACGTCTTTTTTTTTTTCTTCTTTCCTCTTTTAACTCAAAGATGGCCTGACAACAGCTGCACTCACAAATATGCAATGAAGTGAGACACTGACAAGAACAGAGACAGCTGTGTCGCACTTTTCTCCTGCATTAACAAGTACGCAAGTCCAACTGAGATGCATGAAATAAGGCATTAAGTGACACGTTAATATGGTGTAAACAACACATTTTCTTTGTGCTCATTTAAATGTGTAGATGAGTGTTTAGTCATGGTGGGTAGTCACACTTTACCTTTACAGTGTGTTTGTATGTAAAGATCCAGAGTGGGTGAAAGGGCTTACAAGAGCCTGATTTGCTTATATTTAAGCCTACAACATTAGCTGCAGGCTGCTATCCAAAATATTAATCAAAATTAAATGAAACTTATAAAAAAATTTTTTTATATATATATATATATATATATATATATATATATATATATATATATATATATATAAGGAGTGCTTCCTGGAGTCAAAAGTATGTTTAAATGGATTGCTATTATTCTGTCACCACTTCACTTTTCATCACCACTTATTTACATGTGGTTAACTTTTATTAACAGTAATAACGTCTGAGTATCTTTTAGTATGTTAAGCAGAAGTGGCATTGAATTGGACTGGGAGTTTCCTGATGTCAAATATTCTAGTTCTCACTCTGCTCGGCCCATTTCTATTGCCAGTATCAACACAGTTAATCATTGAACTGCCACGCCAAACACAAACCAGGCCGCCCCACCCAGAACACATACTGTGCAAAGAGAAGGACAGTGAGGGAAAAGCTAAATTTACAGTTAACATGAACTTAATTTGTACGTAAAATGTTTTTGAGTGTTTTCAAAGAAGAAGAAGAAAGAGAAAAGACTTTTTTGTTTGTATTTTTTATCATTTTATTCAGGTCTATATGATACCTTAAAATCACAGTAATCATTGGACGGCCTGCAATCTGAAGGCACTATTTAACCTTTTCAGTATGATGCACATGTGAAGCACCTTTCTACACCAATGTGAATATCTTTGTGTTACATATTACTCTGTAAAAAAAAAACACCATCCTGATGGACAGAATGATCGGACATGAGAGCAAAAACTGGCTTGGAACGCTGGGAGGTCATAGGTCATTTGGTTTGGCTGAGGGGTGGCAGCAGTTTAGGGACAGTGACAACAGATACTGGTGTTAACCGCTGCAGTTTCACTCTGTGATCAGGCTCGTCTTGTGTTTTTTTTTTTCACTGAAGTCTGTGAACGGAGCTGCAGAAACTTGATGGGTTTAATCTTCCCCTCCACAGAGCACCAGTAGTGTTTTACGGTAGTCTCCCGAAGTATCACCCTGAAAAATGATGGAGAATAGCACAAAGAAGAAACTTAAATTAAAAGGAAATACTGCTTTTTGTCCACTGACATTTGTTCAACACAGCTAAAACTTGAAAGCAGAGTTTCTTCTTCTCGCTCGCACAATAGCAAAACATTGTTCATCTTTCACTGATGGTAAATAAATGTGAGTCATAAGGGAGAAGCAGAACTGACAAGCCACGAAATCAGCCAAAATCAACAAGGGAGTTAAAAGTGGAATTACCCTTTATATCAGCTGACAGTCATAGATAGCCTACATACTTCTATCTTTACAATCATCATCACAAATATTGAGACAAAATGTTTTTGAAGGCTCAGTTCCTCATTTTGGGTACTACAGTCATTTGATTACTTGCTAAGTAATAGATGAGAAGCCTGATAGCTGCCACTTCCACGTCTATACGGTAAATATGAAGCTACAATCTGCAGCTAGTTAGCTTAGCTTAGCACAAAGAATGGAAAAAAACAGGAAACAGCTAGCCTAGCTCTGTATGAAAGTAACAAAATACACCAGAGACTCAAGCTGGAGCTGGCAGCTTTAGAGGTGCTGGCAGGTGTACAGACATGAGATTTGTATGGATCTCCTCATCAAAGTCTCAGCAAGAGAGCGAAAAAGCATATAATATTCCAAAATCTCACCTGTTCTTTTGAATATTTTTTAACGCTTTGTTTCCACCTAGCTCTGCGTACATATGCCAGTCAACAAATAGTCCATTCCGCTGAAAAACTCATTTATGATGTGCTTGCAAAACTTCTTCCTTTTTTTTCTGTTCACAATTTGCCTCAAGTGACTTTTGCTACAGATTTCGGCCAGTAGGTATCGCCCACCATCAGTCCACAATCAGCCCCTTGATCCAAAATCGGAAGCCAAGTTAAAAGAAAGGTTAGGATTCGGTTAAGGGCTACATCTCGTTACTTAGTAAATCACATCTTAATGTCTTATGAAAGTTGTAAATAGATTAAGTGGATAATTGCTACATTTGGCCTCAGATATAATCATTGCAAGGAATGTTACAAAGTTCAAATAACCATTGCGTTAGTGGGTTTGCGTTGTATTGTTGGTAGGTGTGGTTTGCAAGTGGTGTGTAGTGTAGTCTCCAAATGGACTGTGACTGCAGTTATTCACTTTCGGACAGATCGTATTTACTGTGCCACAGGAAGTTTGCAGAAAACAAAAATGCTAAGACTGATGAATGTAGCACAGTTTTATTTATTTATTTATTTTTCTAAGTGGAAAGTTTGACGGTATGGTTAGGTAGCAAACATTGGTAAGACATGTTAGCTGTGTAATATATAAAGGTGTATGCATAGTGGATCTTTTAACAAAGTATTTCATAAAACTAGCCATACACCTGATAGGCGGCTTTTTTTGTCACCAACCTGTTTTTGTTTCTGTACTGCTCCGTGTGCATATATCACAAGACTAAATGACGAAAATTACTTAGCCTAAAACTTACTTTTATGCAATTTCTGCTAACCTGCTAACTACGAGATGTCAGAAATAAAAACCTTTTTGTAAATTGGTTGAAATTCACAGATTTTGTATTAAAAAATTGTTTAAATGAAAGCATCTGTTGCAACTAATACTGACTTCCTAAAAATATAAACAGAACTGCACAACTCTAAAAAATCTTTGTGCAAAAGATTGTAATTTTTCCCTTTGCAACACACTTTAAAAATAAACAATATCTAGCAATCCTTGCTGTTGCATAACCTGATAATATTTCTGGCAAAGCCAATCCAGGGCACCCTACTTGCTTGTCTGTATTGGTGTCACGGTGATTTCATCTCTAAGTTATTATAGAACTGCTTCTGGGTGCTTCCTGTCCCTGCGGCTGTCAGCCAATCACACAGCGGATATGGAGAGGAAGTTACATGCAAGGGAAATTCCTAAACAGCCACAGACCCATAGTCCACCACAGGAAGCTATAGATTGCTGTACCCCCCCAACCCCACCGCAGCAGCAGAAGAAGGATGTGCAACACACACTAACACAAAAGCCATGAGAGCTCCACAGAGACACACAAATGAGATGAGTACACAACAAACCAACCAAGAGTGTTAGTTGACAAAGACTGTGACTTACAATCATAGTTTCTACCTGGATGAATTCATGGAGCGATGCATCATGTGTCTCCTTGAACTCTTTACGAATGTTGAAAAGGTCGACCTCGCTACGGGACACCATGATGCGGATCAGTGCTCTGTCATCTGTGCCAAGGCCCTGCAGTGGACATCGATACATATTTGGTTTATTCTTATTTTATCACAGTAACTGCTACTGCCTGAGAGCACTCAGCAGCATTAATACCCGGAAATATACAGAAACAGACACAAAACCTAAATATATTACATACATCAACAAATGTCACCTCATCACCAGAGTTGATGATGAACAATGATGTTATTTTATTGATAGAAAATCATTCAGCAGCTATTTTGATAATCAATTAAGTCATTTTTTTAAGCAAAAATGCCCAAAATGTGATAATTCCTGGTTCCCCAATGTGAGAATTTGCTGCTTTACTTCATCTCAAATTATAGTAATTTTAACATTTTGGTTTTTTTTTTCTTCAAAATTGAAATAAACTGATTCACACTGGAAATTAGATTTTTACTTTCCATGTAAATATGGTACCAAAATGCCTAAAAAAGCTTTCAGACACTTTCACAAGTATTTAGATCTTTAAATGTACAAAGAAAAATGTCCAAAAAAACTAAAAAAATATATTTGTAATATCATAATTCATTCATTCATTCATTGATTGTCCGTAACCGCTTGTCCTCGTAGGGGTTGCGCGGGAGCTGGAGCCTATCCCATCTGTCACTGGGTAAACAGGTCCATTGCAGGGCTATAATCATAATTAAAAACTATTTTGCAAAATTCTTCTTCTTCTTCTTCTTCTTCTTCTTCTTATTATTATTATTATTATTATTATTATTATCATTATTATTATGCACTTTTTGACTCAGGTTGTTTCCTTCCTTTTTTTTTGCAAATTTTTGGGTAATTTCTTCTTCAGTTGCTTATTGCCTTTACCTATATTTTTGAAGGACATCAAGCTAATTTGCTCAGGTCTCAAAGGGTTAACTGGTCCCTGGCAATTTTGCAAAAGCAGCCCACAGGAAAAGAAAGTTGAGTATCCGCGCTCTATGATATTTTAGGCATTTCTCACTGTTTTCTATGGGTTTGTAGACCACACAATTAATAAAGAAAATAAGATTAATCAGTAAAGATCTATCTGGCATCTGAGGCCCTGATGACATGCCGCAGAACTGCAGCTAGATTTATATAACTGCGTAAACTTGCTATATTGAAAGCATTGTGAATAAATACCTTCATG
This sequence comes from Plectropomus leopardus, assembly GCF_026936395.1. Taxonomy (NCBI): domain Eukaryota; kingdom Metazoa; phylum Chordata; class Actinopteri; order Perciformes; family Serranidae; genus Plectropomus; species Plectropomus leopardus. The sequence goes on along the minus strand of NC_142183.1, from coordinate 25,278,104 downwards.
GCTTTGTAGAGGCGGTCTGCAAAATAAGCGGGCTGGTTCTTTACACTGCGAACTGCAAGGCAAAGACAGAGCAAGAAAGGGCTGAGGAGGAATCACAGAATAAATGCTGTCAGCAGTACACACCGTGACGCACTCATAAGTAAAATGAGGTCAAAGACGGCTATTACCTATTGCATAAAAGGCATTTTTGACGTCTCCTGACATCTCTTTCTTGATAATCTGTTCAATGTCCTTGTTGGTGCATTTGACAAAGTCCTGGAACACTGTGAATAGCAGTGATCAGTTATCATGAGCTGTGAAATTTAGAGAAACACACATTCAGATTTGTAATTAAGTGTCTGGATCTTGACCTCTCCTAAGATGGGGGAAGCTTCTGGTGCACAGAATACTCATGAACTTCATCTCCATCTCATCAGAGTCAGCATTGCACGAATTGGCAAGTTCCTGATGGAACAAACATTTAAACCAATTTGTCAGTTTCATTTTTAAACACAGTAAAAATGTTAAAGGATACATGAAGTCATACACTAAATTACCTGAGCATCTGCAGAGGCTCTCTCCACATCTGCAGGGCCCTCCTCTCTTGCACCCTGAACAGAGTAAAGACGGTTATACGCTCAACTTTGATCTACTGAATAACAGCGGTTCACCAAGAACACTTAGTTTTGTGTTTGATATGTAAAATTAAACTGCACATGTGATTACATTGTCTTTTTTTCATGCTCTTGTTAAAGAAGCAGGCAGACTGCAAACAGTGAGTGGGCGTGGAAACAAAACACAGTCTACGTTCTCATGGTGATGAACATTACCTGCACGAGAGAAACAAGGATGCGGCAGAAGTGGCCTGATGTGTCTGACTGAATGGCTTCCTCCAAAGTCTTCTTATAGGCTGTGATGTGAAAGGTTTGCATGTGAAAAGTTTTCATAATAAGAGAGTGGATTTAACGCCTCTTTTTTTCCCTCTTTGTTTTCAAACTCACCATTCTGATAAGCAGCATTCATGGCTTGTATTTCCTCATTACTCCTGGTGACAAGAATCTCAATCAGAGCATGCTCATCTGTCCCAGCCCCCTGTGAAAAATTAAGAGCTTTAAGCACAATAAGGCAGGGACTTTCACAGATGCAACAACAACAGAAAAACAAACCACATAAATAAAACCACACCACACAGCTAGGAAGAGAGTACGTGTGTCTCCTCATGTCTACTGACAAAATCCATGTTTTGCTATTTGTCTGAATTTTTATCATCTCTATTTGTATTTTAATGACAGACCTTCATGACACTGTATTGATCGCCTCATGCATGTGAGTAATTGATGACGTGTGAACTATCAGAGCTGAAATCGGCTGATTCACTGTTGACTATTTTTTAAGCCTAAAGAGTGCATTAGATGATTCAGTGTTTGTGACAAATCAAGACTTAGAAATGTTGCAACCAGGTGTTTATTAAGTCCTTGTGTTGAGTTGTATAAGCAAAATATTGAATTAAATAATAGGGATATACCAGTGTAAACTATTCTGCACTCAGCTTGTCTTCCAGAGTAAAGGATGAGTCAGTTCTCTGCACAAGGCAACTTTAGTCAGTGTCTGATAAGTTAACAATACCTCAAATGTCAAGTTATCTGAATTCCAAAATACATTCTGAATAACACCTGTCCGGGCATGACATCCACCATTGCAGACTTAAAAATTAAGTGTATTTATAAAAGGGTAAATTCCATCCCCATATGCAGGTGTCTTTTCTAATGTACTGTATATCAGCTGTGTCAACAAAAACTAGAATTACTGCCTCGTATGTCGTGCCATATTTGAAGAAATTCCCACAAGGTGTTGTTGAAATATTCACAAAATGAGACGGACAAGGTCACACTGACCTTGATGTTTGACCTATGACTGCCAAAATCGAAACAGTTCATCATTGAGCCCAAGTAGACAATCATGCCAAATTTGAAGAAATTTCGTCAAGGTGTGTGACGGATGGACAGACGCATGGACAGCTTAAAAACATAATGCCTCCGGTCACAGCTATCGTCAGCACAGAGGCATAAAAATCATTGAATGATTTGGATCAGCTGTACCTCCATCGCCTTCTGCATCATTTTGGCATCAAACTCTGCAGGCGTCAGCATGAGTCCAATGATCAGCCTCTCCAGGTTTCTGGACAGCTCAGACTTCAGGTCCTTCATCAGATCCTGAGGATAGGTCCAACATACTGATTTAAAGAAAACACGTGTGCACATGTGCATCATAAATGAAGAAGTAAGACATGATTTCCAGCTTGAGACTTTATTTTTATTAAGGCTATGATTTTGAGTAATTCATTTCTCTCACCCTTCCCAGTAGGGACTTAAAGGTCTGTCTGATCTCTTGCCTCTGAGCATTGCTTCTCTGTGCAACAATGTCAATGATTGCATCTTCGTCTGTTCCTATAGGAAGCAGGAGGCAGCGACTTTTTTAAAACTAAAATTGTAAAGTAAGACTGTGTCAGTGTAAATGTGCTTTTCAGGGTTGCTTACCGAATCCCTTCATAGCTTTCCTAAGCGCTTGTGCATCAGCAGCAGGGTCAAAACTGGGCGCAGGGCGGATTGTTGGCCTTAGCTGAAATAGTGGGATGACAAAATTAGAAGTGTGAGATTCAGTAATTGCATACACACATAAGAGGTAGTTAAAAACTGAGAAAGTTTCATAAATATATATTAAATTCACTACCATTAAATGAACCAGATGTGTTATATTAAAGTGCATGCAGAACTCAACAAGATATGCAAAAGAGAAAGAGGTTTTTTGATGGGAGTGTGCCCTCTTGAGGTTAGAGGCCATGACACCACCAACAATGAAAAGGTGGGTAGGCTGAAAAACATCTCGTTTTCATAGAGTGTTAGTGAGGCGAGCTTTTGTTGACAAAAATGCTGAGATCTTTTTGATATTCACTCCAGGGACAAAGAAAGGCAAACCGTGGTTCAGAGAGTGCAATATAACAAAAACGATTTGTATCTGAGTGAACATTCTGATCCTCTCTGCAGTTACACAATGCCTTCGCTGTGCAGACACGGTAGCTTTATCAGCACAAGTATGTTGCACTGAGAGAAGCAGGTCATTGCAGGGGTCAGCAGGTAATTAGGATGCATGCCACTGCCAAGCCAAACATGCAATGACACAACTACAGTGGGAGCAGATGGGGCCCAAACCTGGACTTTGGTCATGGCACTTAATTCCCACATCTTGTAGGCTATCTGAGCAGCTTCAGGGAAGAACTCTCCAGCTAAGCTGTAATGATTGGTTTGACACAAGACAGCATGGTCAGCAGAGCCAAGAGTGGGTACATTTTGAAGATGGGATCTATTATAAACACTGATGATTCACTTTTAGACAATCTTTGCAAATTCACCAAAGTTCTCTTTACTGTTGCAATTACAACATGCTTTTTCCATAAGTGAATACACACACTCTGAAGTTATACTCATACGTCACAATTCCTGAAAAGTTGTGCTCTATCACCCCCCTCTGGGTGCTGCTGTTGCGTGCAGCCCCACTGTAACTTACTCATCATCTCCTCCACACAGATTAAGCAGAGTCCTCTTGTAATCCCCGGATGTGTCATCCTGACAGGTTTGAACAAACACAGAATCAAGTTATTGGTGAGCTGATGTCATTTAATTAGAAATAAAAATGTTATTACTGTTTAACTAACCTTAATCATGTTGTAAAGGGACTTCTCATATCTTAAACGGAAACACTCCCGAATGTCCAACATGTCTATTTCAGAGCGAGAAATCATGATCCTGATCAGGGTGTTGTCAGCTGTACCAAGACCCTGGAAATGAAGGAGAGTGTTCAGGGTCAGAATACTAAGGCAGCTATGAGTGGTCCTGTTTTAAATATCATATCAAAACAATCTGCCACTGAGAAGAACAGCATGTCATAATACACGTGTTGCTAAGGTCTACAAACAGCCTGAAACCAGATTGAATGTCTATTTTTACCTTCATTGACTTGTAAAGGCGCTTGGCGAAGAACATGGGAACACTCCTTATGTTCTGGACTGTGAGAAAAAAACAGTAAGAGAGCCCTGTGTCAACTTGACAGCTTGACACCCCCCATATGTTTCCATAAAGCAGAAGAGTCAGTGTCAGTTTCTCACCAACAGCCAGCATCAGCCTCTCAAAGTCCCCAGACAGCTCATTCTTTATGCTGTCCTCTATGGACATCTCTGCAATCTTCTCAAATGCATCGAAAACTAAAACAGAAGACAACATTGTGTAATATTCTTTGTCTCATGCTAAGTGATGTATGTTAATAGATATCTTAATGTTCCGATAATGATGATACCAAGCTAGTCAAGTTGCATTTCACATCCATGTCCGTCTAGACTCATATGTTGCCATGACAACAGACAATGCTTCAAGTATGGATGTTTCTGCAAAGAAGCTACAAATTCTAACACATGGATTCTTCACACACATCTTCAACCGATTAGCAGATCTATACAATCAGCACAGTTTCAGGGTTGACAGGCAAGATTAGTGTCACTAATTCACTATCTGACCAAATACCTCCTGTTTGAGTTACGGTGTTGAATAATGGCCAAAGTTGACTTTTGACCTTTTGGATATAGTGTCATAACTTCATGTGTGAAATTTTGTCATAATTAGCATGTGAACTGTGGTGGCATCAGCCAGCTTCTATGGAGCAGTATGCTGAGACATATCTTCAAGAGACCAGTATCTCATAAGTTCATCTTTGAGCCTAAGTTTCACCAAATCTGAGGAAAAGTAAACAGTAGAGAAGAGAATGTTCTTCCTCATCTTTAATGACCATTTCTCTCTAATGCACATATATCAATGTCAGTTTTCAACAGTAGGCCTCTGTAAGTTTTCATGGCATTGGACAGAGAAGGAACGGTGGCAGAGTAGTGTCAAGACAACGTTTAAAGTGCTGTTAACTCCTGACAGGCTTGAGGTCACAGGAGGAATGCCTAGATGCCTCACTGTCGTGTTAATTATCCCGAGAGCTGTGCTTACCCATGCGGAGGTGGGTCACACTGCGGTTTCCCAAGATCATGATGAATTTGGCCTCATCAGTCCCCCACTGCTCTTCTCCAGCTGCGTACAGATCCTACGCAAAGGTAAGCACAGTATGAGATAATGTAGGAAAAAAGAGAGTTTGTCATTGCATGTAGAGCTTATCTTTCATAATTAGTAACCTCATTGTATATTAAAAATGAATGTTATATGAAGGGTATTCATGTTAAAGAAATTTAAAAAAAAAACACTCATTTCATTAATTTGGTGTGACTGCTTTTTAGTTGCGTTAGCTGTTATGGACTTTCATTTAAAAAACAGAAGTCCATGCAGATATTTCTGGCCTCCTTTGGAGGCCAGAAATGGCTGTTGACTTTGGCAATCCCCTCACTTTTCATTTAGCATTGCCAACAGATCAAAAACTTGCATTTGTCCTGTAAAACTAAGGCCATTACCATCACTGGTTTTGCTGTACTTTGGTTTTAGTACTTATATAATGCTGCATGGTAACATGCTAAACTAAGATGATAAACATAATAGGCTCTAAACAGCATGTTAGTGTTGTCACTTAGCACTTAGCATAGTTATAGACTCAAAATCTTGCTTAAATTGTTTTCCAAAGTTTGAATAATGCATGCTTCTTTAATAGGAGCAAAGTGACTATATATTGAAATGAAAGTTCTATGTTAAATGAAAGGAAAATCTTTGAAAGCATTGACTATGTTGAGAAAACTCTGCACACAAAGTAAAAGTTACACAAAGATTCAATAACGTTTTTAAATGAAGGCATTACAAAGTAAGTCCAATCATGCTGCACTTTTCAACTGCTCATAAAATATTTTGATTCTCACTTGTGCATCCTGCTCCACCAGGTCTGCGTTTACCACTCCTGACTCATCTCTGGTCCCCTGAAACCATCAAACAAAAACAATCAGTCAGCAGTTAAAGCTACAGCAGTCACTGTATGGTTGACTGCATCCACTCCTCAGTGAACTGACCTGAAGTAAAACAACCAGCATCTTCTTAAAGTGACCTGACGTGTCTGCGATGACATCCTCCTCCATGTCACTGCCATAGGCTGGAGATACACAGGTCACCGTCGAATGTTGAGAGGCACTAAGCAAATAGTAGGCCTGCACTGATTTAAAAGGACACATTTTTTAACATGCCTTACCATCCTTGTATGCTGCAACCATGTCTTGAGTCTGTTTGTTGTTTCTTGAGGCCAAAACTTCAATAAGACATCTCTCGTTTGTTCCAACTCCCTTTAAAAAAGAGCATAGAGTTAAATATGAAGTGCCTCCTGCTTCATTAGACGTGACTGATGAAGAATCTTACTATGAAGTTAATGTCTTACTTTGATTGCATCGTGGATTTCTTTGGCATCATGGTATGCTGGAGTTCTCATCAGACTGACGATGAGGCGCTCAAATTTGCCCGTCAGCTCATACTTCAGATCCTCAATCAGGTCCTGTTAAAATATAATTTACTCTAACTACTTGTGTTGTAAGTTACTGTATGGCGGCATGATATTTATACTATCTCTGATTTATTTTTTACAATACAGCAAACAAAAAAATGCATTCTTGTACCTTTCCAAAATTGCATTTGTATGCTGCAATGATTTCCTGCCTCTGTGCATTGCTTCTTGAGGTGACCAGGTCCAGTATGGCCTCTTTATCACTGCCTGAGGACCACAAAGAAACATTTTCAACAGTCTTTATCTCAGTCATATCCCTGTCACAATGTTAAATTCTTTGTGAGATTATTCAGCCTTCTAGCAGAGAGGATGAAAGATGACCTTTTCCCCTCCGCTACAAAAAATCATGGAGGAGTTGTGAGTCACTCACCAATGCCTTTCATAGCATTGTAAAGGGTCTCAGCGTCAGCGCTGGGATCAAAGTCAGGAGCATCTGTTATTGTGCCTCTGAACACCTGTAAGAAAAAAAGCTTGAATGACTTTCAGTTTTAATTGTCATGATCAGGGGCATGGTGCCAAAGTCTGGGCCCTATGCATTAGCAGTCTCTGTGGCCCCCCTGCTCTTCCTCTCTTGATCCACGTCTCTGTCACACACTTTTAACATTTTTTTTTACAAAGTCAGTTTGTTTCAGTTCTGCTTCTTTCTTTTTTTTGAACCAGGTTTCTCTTTTATGGGAGAAAGACATGACAGTGTACGTACTGTGCTCAGGTGTCTTAAACAATCAGTCACTGGGCTCTCACTGCGTTTAGAAACGAATCCTAGTGCAGAGGCAGACTAAAACATTTTGGGCCTTGAAGGGGTGAGAGGGGTCTTAGAGAGCCTCCAATACTCTTTTATACTGAGTTCAGTCATTAAACAAATTTGATTTTATTTAGTTGCGGCACTAATTACTTCGAAATAATGATAAAAAAGGAAGACAAAACCAAACATTTGATTCTAGACTTTTTGAGCCCCCCTTAAATTAGGGCCCAGGGAAATCAGTCCCACTCCTCCCCCCACTACAATGCCCCTAGTCATCATTAAAGAACAAAGTGATGTCTAAGATGTATTACATGACAAAAAAATGCAACTTTTTGCACTTAATTTATGAATAAAGAAGCTGTCATATACATGATCACTTTGTCTCTCTGTGCACTGTAAATACTTTAATATACTACATATATATTCATAACAGTTTCATGGTCCACAGAGGATAAAGCCTACTGAATTTGGCAATCCCCTGACTTTTCCTCTCTTACCAGTGTGAGGATGACATTTTTGTTTTGTCGCAAAATCTCAGTTACTGTTTAATGGATTACCAAGGTCAAGACTTCGCAGTGCACACCCCTTTTTTCACAGTGCACTAGCTTGACCCTCACTTCCTTGCAGGGTGTGAGTAGTGTAGAAGTGTCAGTGACGGGACACTGGGACAGGAGGTGGAGCCCAGTCTGCCATTACAACAGCTGACTGCTTGCACCTGTCTCACCCCCAGCTGAGCAGAAGAAAACCTGCTGTCTGTGTGTGTGTGTGTGTGTGTGTGTGTGTGGTTGCAGCATGTGTGTAGGGGTGGGACAGTGGGTGTGTAGCAGCAGCAGGGAGTCAGGTTGCACATAAAGTCGCTCCCTTTGCAGGGGTCTGTAATACAGCAGCTCCAAATGTCAGAATATACAAACAAACTTGCATGTAAAGAAAATATAAAGCTATAAATAAGAACACTGCTTTCAAAATGAAAGCTCACCCTTGAAAATGATCATTGCTGTATCATTTTGACCCTGTGAAATTGTGAGGTTAGCTCAGTCACTGTGGGAAATAAGAAAGTTTGGCCTCCATATAAAAGCTCAAACTGCAGCTGCTGCTGTGGAGATTACTGCTGCATCGAGGCATTTAGCCAAAGTATGCTCTCCACCCTGGTGAGGGGCCTGCATATGCTCCGATCCTCTGCTTCACTACTGCGACCATCACTCTTCACGACAGCTGGAGAGCTTCACCCACATAGCAACAGGGCCACAAATACAAGCCCCCAGCAACAGGCATTTAACAAAACTAATCACATTATTGTGATATGTGGAAAAGCCCTAATGTGGATTTTATGGTAGGAGCTAAATTTCTACCTCTTCCTTCCTCCTTGCTTGTTTCCTCAGTTGCCAAGGCTACAGATGTGCAGAGTTTAATTAAGAGTGAGCACTTCACCTCAGGTAAGGTCAGCATGGCAGGACACTAACTTGCAGCTTAAACAATAAAGTTAGATCAGATGTGCAGGTGCCACCGGTAGCAATGACACCCTACACTGCTGCCTTTATGATGGGGAGGAATCACATGGTGGCAGGTGGCAGAAAAATGACCTCACTCTGTCCACACCTCATTCAGTGGTACACAAAACCATCCGTGTTTCATAGACACAAGATTTACATAATGCAAGATGAGAAAGGTCCTGCACACTTACCATTTCTGTATTTGGTCTTCTGTGTCAACACGGAGCAGGAATCAATAGTTACAGGCCTGGGAAAACAGAGAGAGAAATGCTGATGTAGGGCTGGATAGCAGGATTGCAAAACATCCTGTCCTGGTGTAGGTGTCATTCCCCTCCAGTGTGCGGGAAATCGTGTTGCATTAAGACATAATAGGCATGACAATCTATGTTTTCTTCCTGAGTAAATCAAATGAAGGGGTATGTTCACTGCACTGTCTGATTAAAACTGATCACAACATGCAGCAATTCTTAGCAGAGCACAGTAGAAAAGCATAAGAAAAAAAAAGGAGACAAGTTTCCATCAGATTTGACCTCACATTCACTGAAAATGGCTCATTGGTGGATATAATTTGCATTAAGCCAATGGGCAGGAAAACTATTTAGTCACACTTTCCCACTGGCCATACTCTAACATATAATGCAGCCATTCAGTAAAGCATAGGGAGTACCAGCTGCTATAGAGAGACTACTTCTGCTAGCCTTTCCTGACTGACTGTATTTCTAAATTTAGAATCATAATGCAAAATTACATTTTACAACAAAAGAGGAGTTGACGTCAGGACAATTGTTTGACAACTGTAAACTTACATTAATGTAGCTTTTTAAAATATATTTTTTTACAGAGGCTGTTAATGCTGCACTGTTGGTTTAAGACAGAAGTGAGACTCTCCAAAAATAGCCTGCACATTTTAACCTGATGTCAGAATGAAGGTCTGGGGGAGTGGGCCTCTATATATACAGAGCCGCACCCTTCTCTGTACCCCACACTATAGAATATTCTAAATACTTTAATGTATTATATTAACTATTGATTCCCCCCCAACTTTAGATTTAACTCCGTGACAAAATAATGCTGTTCTTTTTTTTTTTTATTTATACCACTTTTACATCCATTAAGTTAAATTCTGTAAGGGGTATCTTGGTGTCTACTGCAGTTCATTGGCACGTGTAATAATGACGCATCAGCAAACTTCTCCAGTGGCAGCGTCGCTTCCGACTGACAAGGTCTCCAAATAATGATAATAATTACTGCTTACCTTCTGTGTGCAGGAAGTATCCGGTGAGAGCGGTCCCGCTGTCTGAGCTCTGTCCCCCGCTAACCCTGTCTCTCCGCCTCCTCCGGTCAGATTCAGGCAGTCCCGTTACGTGTCCTCTGTGACGCAACTGCTGCGGCGCTCTCTCGCGCAGCTCCTGAGGCTGAGTGTATCAGGGCAATGTATTACAGTAAACGGTATACTATTTAAAACGTACAGGACTGTACATCCAGTCCTAAAAGAAGCGAAACGCACTGAGGCTGCGCAATTTTACGCAAGAACATGTGCATGTTTTTACACATGTAGCCTTTGGCGCTTTCAAATTCGCAAAGATTCACGCAAAACATGCTGTGATTGTAACTTTTCACTTCAACCGGTCCGCGTTTGTCGAAATTTCTCAACTTTGTCACATGACTAAGAGTTCAAATGTGATTTGAGCAGAGGGGAGTTTGTTGGCTCTGATGTGAGAGCGTGTCTGCTCTATTTCTGTGCTGTCAGGCGTTTCTTCCAGTAAGAGTGGAGAAGAGTCAGCAGCATATTTAGGGTGGAAGGGGGGGAGACAGAGTGAGGCCGTGTCAGCATTGTAGACCACAGAGGGAAACATATAACATGAAACAGTTTCTCAGAAACTCTTAGTGGTGCTCTGATGGGAGGAATGGGGATGATGGAAGGACATTGATACAAACTTCTTTTGAACTTTTAACGCCCAGAGATGTACGCCTTGCGTGAATACCCCTGTGATGTTTCATGCAGTTTTGTTGCATTAATTCTTGGTGGCAGATGAGACCTTGAGAGAGTGCCACACATGACTCAGGAGCATGACTCAGTGAGTTTCATCCTGACTGGAAGCTGATCTCAGTGTCTAGCTTTAATGGTTTCTATCAGTGGTTCCCTGACATCACATGACCTCAGCTTACTGCATAAACAGGAAGGACACTTTTTAATCATGTTTGAACAGATCAGTAAATCAGGAGGAATGTGGTTGTTTCTGACTTGTTTCTTTATTCTTATGTCCTTGGCTTCTTAAATGTTCCCACGACCAGTGTGGAGAGTAAAAGGGGACCATATGAGGTAAAAGTAGATAGAGGTGGGAGGCACCACTGATGAAATGTTGTATGCTGACCTCTTCAGCTCTGAAAATGCATTGCACACTGATCACGACAACCTACCTGTAGCTACATTAGGCAGAACAGGGAAAAACTGCAAAATGCCAGCCTAAATGTAATCTGTTACAAACAACTCAGAACTATCCCCAAGGGCATAGTAATGTTAATAAAAATTAGCATTATTTGCAGATTTTAAGGTTTATTATGTATTTAAAACTAAATACTATTATTAATAAACGTTTTGATTGTATCTACATATTTATTTTCCTTTATTTCCCACTTTTTTCCCCCAAAACAGGTTATGTCGCTAAAAATCTATTTATCTTCTGCACAAATTCACAAATTTTAAAAAAAAAAGGGAATGAAAACACAACAAAACAACAAATGAAGTGAACACAAAAGCATTTTTGACATTCTGAATGGGATTTTCTGTTCACAATTCTCACCCTGTGCCTTCCATGCAATAATGAGCACATTATGATCCAAACTGGTCGGGAGTGAGAAAGGCTACTTTGTAAGTAATTCCATTGAGTGGGAGGGTCACACAGGCCAGTCTTGTATATATCGCAGTAAAAATCATGTTTCCTTCATCCAAGTCAACAGCACGGATATTTTTGCTTGCTGTTTTCACCACACAGTCAACAGTCACGCCTCGTGGGACTGAAGACAAGGTAAAGAACTTGTGTATCTACTGAATGAAATTCCTATCAGCAAGTCAGATTCAGATCACTGACCTCTGCTTTTAACTTCTGTGAATGCTGCACTGCAATATTTCTCCGTAACATCTGAGATGTTTCTTTAATTGCACAGTGGACTGATCATAAAGCTGCACATCATATGCAATGCATAGTAGCTGTTATTTAGTTAAGCATTACCCCAATTGTTCCTCTGGAAATGGTATCTCAACCTGTGAGATATGCAGATAGGAAGCTTAAAGTCTGGTCAAAGGTAGTCAGAGCGTCCACACTGGCTTCCTTCTCACTCGCCTCCTGCCTGCTGAGTTAGATGCCAGGAGGGATTAGGTGAGCCGAAATCCCCTGATGGGAGATGAGAAGGCAAAAGCTACCTTTCAAAGTGTGCAGCCTGCTGCATGCATAAGCCATGAAAGCTGCTTTGTCCTCCTCTGTTTCATTAACTCTCTGGGCTGTTAGTCTGGCAGGCTCACACCTCCAGGTGGAGACGGGGACATAGCTCCTATAAAGCCAACAGGAAAACTGTAACATAGCTGCAATGATAAGGTCACAGGCCATAAAACCTTGAAGCAACATATGCATGTAAACACACTTTGAGAACATAAAGTGCAGTTAGGGGAGGAGTGTCATGTATTGTCTGAAAAAATAACCATGTATGATTAAATCAGAGAGTCGCAGGGAGTTTTTCTCAGGTTGTAATGTTGCTACAAACAGACGTGGCATTTTTTTATTGGTTCCTTTTTGTGAAGGACAAAATCCAAAGTCGTAGACAAATGTGTACCTTTAAAGTCTTGGATTATCTTGAAGCAAGATTAAAAAAAGCCATAGCTTTCACTTACATTACAAGCACGAGTTACATAAAGGAGAGTCACATAAATTAAAAAAAAAAAAAATCTGTTTAATTTCCTTAGAGGTTTTTTAATATACTTCTTTTAATTTCTTTCATCCCTGTTGTGTCATATATTATAAATATGGATCAAATAACTAAATCACTTTTGTTTCAGAAGTTACTAAAAAAACAGTCATCATAAAAAAAGTAAAGAAAATTAAAAATGCATTTTTATGCAAAAAAAGCAAAACAACACAGGTGTTTTAAACTGAATCAATGTGAGAAGAGACATTATATCTCTAACATGATACTGCTCACACTTCACAATTTAGAAAATCTTTTTTTTTATCATTGCCAGGTGGAGAACTAATTCTAAATTAATCTACTTTCCTGATATATATTCAAGGAAGTAATTGTGTAAGTAATTGAAGGTTGAGTAAAGTGCACTTCTCGAGCAGGGCGTTGCTTGTGTGCTGTGGGCAGCAGTGAAAAGTCCAGGCATCAGCAATACCATATCAGTGGGGTGATAAAGAGGGGCATGTATAAAAGAATAAATGTGATTTAGGTGAATGACGGATCCTATTAATTGTCTCTTTAAAGCACACCTGTAGGGCAAGGGATTACACAAGAGAGGTGAGTGGATTCTTCTGTCCTTAATGTAAATTAGGATAGATGTTAGCAGAGCATTTGAGCTACTTTTTTAAAATATAATCACAATTCATCTTTAACTAAATGTAATGTTCCCAAGTCTCTAGGGTTTACAGGATTTCTTTGATGCCTTAATCTGAGTGTTTTTTAAGAAAATAATAGTTTCTTAGACAACTGTTCCATTAACAGTTGTGTTTCTTTGAAGAGGAACTGTTCTGCTGTGGTGTTGACCTGACAATTATTCACTGAAAGGTCCACTGATCCGCCCTTTCCTTCCCACTCCTCTCCTATCCCCTCACTCCTTCTTTCACTCTTTCTCCATAATATCACCTGCATTCCCACCTGTCTCTTCCTCTGTAACTCCCACATTTTGCGTCCTGATCCAAACCCAAAGAAGCATGCCGTGCGGTGGAGTGAAGTCCTTTCTGGTGAGCCTGTCTCGGAGGAAGCCCCTGGAGCCAGAGGGGGAGAAGTCTACGTTTAACCGATGCCTAACCACTCTGGATCTGGTGGCCCTCGGTGTGGGCAGCACCCTGGGGGCCGGGGTCTACGTCCTGTCTGGGGAGGTGGCCAGAGACACAGCTGGACCCAGCATCATCCTCTCCTTCTTCATCGCCGCCCTGGCATCTATATTCGCTGGGCTGTGCTATGCAGAGTTTGGGTCCCGGGTTCCTAAAACGGGCTCAGCATACCTTTACAGCTATGTGACTGTTGGAGAGCTGCTGGCTTTTATCACTGGATGGAATCTGTTACTCTCCTACATCATAGGCAAGTGTGATACATCAGACTTGTTTCATACATTATCAATAGCGATAGATTATCATGTAGATTATTGTCCTCTTATATTGTGAATAAAATAGTTGCTTGCATACAGCAAAAACGTACAGCTAAAAAAATATTTTCTTTTTAATATCTGTTGTGCTAATAATCTCCTTTTCAAACTTGTGATTTACATCCTCTGAATAACAGATTTACCTCTTATGTAACATGTTTGTCTCATAGTAAAACCCATAAATGATCAACCATCAACATGAGACTTTCAAATGCTCTGTGACCTCTCATCTGCTCTGCAAGCAGATTCTTAATAGCTCATTCAACAGTGAAGGTTTTGGGGGGTTTCTTTCCCACTAAAATTGCTTTTCACACCACCTGTTAAATTAATTGCTTATGTATCATTAACCCCACAAACTAGGAGTGTCTTTTAAAATAACTGAGTCATGAAGTGTAAAAAATGCAAAACTGTCACAATCAGTATTTCATGTTTATGACTACAATTATCAGGGTGACTCAGGCTGATTGGTTTATTGCATGTTTCTCTTATTATCTGCTCAGGGACATCCAGTGTTGCTTTGGCATGGAGCGGGACATTTGATGACCTCATAGGCGGCGTCATATCAAAGTACTTTGAAAAACATGCAGCCATGGGCCTCCCTGGTCTGGCACCTTACCCAGATGTCTTTGCTACTGTTCTCATCTTGATACTGTCAGGTACACAATAAGGAAACTGGTGTTGTTATGGTGGTGGCTGCGATGCACATGAAAAAATTTACATTTGTCATGTTTTCCATTAAGGTGTCCTGGCATTTGGAGTGAAAGAGTCAACGACAATCAACAAGATCTTCACAGCGATCAACATCCTAGTGCTGCTGTTTGTGGCCATCTCTGGATTCATCAAAGGCGATTTCTCCAACTGGCAAATCAGTGAAGAGGCTCTGATAAACGCCACAGCAGAATTCAAGTAATATCAAAGAGCAATATATACTGTCTGTTCAAGATTCTGTATAACATAAATACAAGTAGAATGGCTCTCCTGGTTATCTCAGTGTAAAAAAAACATAAAATAATGCTCTTTCACCCACTGCAGCAACTTGAGCTCTACTGTCAACGTGACAAGTTTGTATGGAGTGGGAGGATTTTTCCCCTATGGCCTTGGTGGAACGGTGGCCGGAGCTGCAACATGTTTCTACGCTTTTGTTGGATTTGACTGCATCGCTACAACAGGCAAGAGAACAACATCTCTCTTTATCAGTATTTCATCAAGTTCAAGCTCTTTATTCCTATCATGTGCGCAACAACTACAAAGACGCAATCTTTGAAAATGAAAATTATAGGCCACAGGAACTCTCCAACAATGCTAATTAAATATGCATAAAAAAGTAACACAAAAAAGAAAATCATGCACAAAAAATCCAGTAAAATAGAAATTCTTAAAAAATAGAAAACTACACAAAAAAGAAATTCACAAAATTCAAAATCACACAACAATGAATAATCATGCAAATAAAATCTGGCAAAAAAGAAAATTGTGCAAAAAAATACCCAAAATCATGCAAAAAAAACCAAAAAAGGAAAGCAAGCAAAAAATCACACAACAAAGTAAATCAAGCAAAAAAGAAAATAATATGAACAAGAAAATCAAAAAGAAAAAGAAAGTTGCACAAAAATGGAAACCATGCAAAAAGAAAAAAAATGAAATTGCACATTTATAAATCTTATTATGCATTAACTCATTCTGAAAATACCTTAGATTTCCATTCACATTAACAAATCTCTTTTACACATTTACAAATCTGGATTGAGATACAGTTATATAACTCTACACACACAACTAGCTCTGCTAAACTAGTGGCCTCATAAAACTACATCTGATGAAGGTTATGAGATGTGGCATAAAGCTTTCTCCAAGATGGGTATCAAATGCTCACAGGTTTTGTTAAGTTGATTGGATATTACTTTTCAAATTTTACAAAACTCCAAACAACTGAAGGAGAAACATAATGAAAAGTATCACTGACTTCTTTGTGTGTTTCCTCGTAGGTGAGGAGGTGAAGAACCCCCAGAAGTCTGTCCCTCTGGGTATTGTGGCCTCACTACTTATCTGTTTCCTGGCCTACTTTGCTGTGTCTGCTGCGCTCACCCTCATGATGCCCTACTACGAGCTCAATGAAAAAAGTCCCCTGCCAGTGGCCTTTGACTACATTGGCTGGGCTCCCGCCAAATACGTTGTGGCTGTGGGTTCGCTCTGTGCCTTGTCCACTAGGTAAGAAAATATTGGCGGTACATGCAAGGTCATGTGATGTTATAACATTTTTTACCTTTATTTAACCATGCTAGCAACAGTGTCCTTTAGTCATTCCACCACTTTGTCACAGACTACAACATGTCAATAACTATTGGATTGATTGCCATAAAATGTGGTACAGACATTCGTGGTTCCCAGAGGATGTATTGTAATGATTCTGGTGATCTCATGACTTGTCCTGTTGTGCCATCTTGAGGTCCACATTAATGGTTTGAGTGAAATATTTCCACAACTATTGAAAATATCATCATGAAATGTCATACAAATGTTCGTATGCTCCAGATGATGAACTGAAATAACACCTTGTCCAATACTCTGGTTTATGATCTAATGACATTTCCATGAGCCTCAGCTGCACTTAAAGTGGGCAAAAGTCTGAATACTAACACTTAACTAAGATGGTGAGCATAGTAAACATTACACCTGCTTAACATAGGCATGTAATAATTGTCATTGTGAGCATATTAGCATGCTGTCATTAGTTCAAAGCATCGCCGTGTGTAATCACAGCCTCAAAGAGCTGCTACTCTGGTTGTAGACTTGATCTTTTTATCAAAGTTTGATTACCCACAGATTCATTTTATTCAAATGTTAACAGCTTTAGTCTGTATTTAGCCTGCATTTAATATTTGATGCTTACCAACTCAGTATGTACAAATGAGAAATCAGATGGCTCAGTTTTTTAATCTCTACCATTATGTACTCTTCTCAAAATGTGCTCTGCAGCAATTTTTACGCAGAAAATCACCTTCACACAAAACCTGGAAAGCATCCAAAGCTGCTGCATGGTGTGCAAAGCCAACAGGTTGCTCACTTGGCGTAGCTTGAGATAATTACAGCCTGTTATGTTTCATATGTTAAGTGTCAGAATGTAAAGTAAGTTTTTGTGAGTTTAAAGAAAAATATTAACTGTCAACTATAAAACTGATAAACACACGGCATATTCAGACCTAAATCTGTCATGATCAGAGGTTATACTGTTGCATCTTAGATTAGACAGAAACTAATAGTGCTTCTTTTGGAAACTACTGTAGCAGAAGAGCTTATACTACCAGTGTGGCTGCCAAAAGTGTTGTTTTTTATGTTTGTCTGGCAAGATGAAATACAATGAGACATACATCATTAAAAAATACAACATTATTTTATCCAGGACATCCGTCTAGGAGAGAGAAATGACCCTGAATGACAACAACAAAATAATACAATACATTGTTTTGCATCAAGGTCACCACCTTAAATCTAACAAGATGGCATTTCTTTAAATGCAATTCGACTTTATTAAATTAGGAAAGGGTGGGGTCTTATATATCATTAGCATCATCACCGACTATTTTCCACTGCATAGTTTAAGGCAGTTTGCCAGAAAAGAAATTTAGGGGAAAGACTGACAAATTTGCCCTGAGATGTTGTGAGGAATTTTTTTTTTTTTTGCCCCTAAATTAAAGATAAGTGGAGCTGACCTGGTTCTAAAAGCATTTTGATGGTTTTTGACTGATCCTGTTTGTCTCTCTAGCCTGCTGGGCTCGATGTTCCCAATGCCCCGAGTGCTGTTTGCCATGGCAAGAGACGGCCTGCTTTTCCAACCCCTGACCAAAGTCACTTCCAAGGGCAGTCCTGCTATAGCTACCATATCGTCTGGAACGGTGGCAGGTACAGATGTTCTAGCTGTTCGTCAGCTTATAATATTCATGTAGTGAAGTGTATGGCACTGAGGTAACTCCATTTCCCCTGTTTGTCATCTTTAGCCATCATGGCTCTGCTGTTTGACCTAGAAGCCTTGGTGGAAATGATGTCCATCGGCACTCTGTTTGCTTACACACTTGTGGCCATATGCATCTTAATACTAAGGTATACTTATTTTTTCTGCTCCTTCTCCCACTGTGCTTTACAAAGTAGGCATGTCACAATATCAGGAACTTTGTTGTTGATACCAATACTCCAGAGTAATTCGAAGACTCATAATTCCCAATTAAATGTTACCATTTAAATAACAAAAGGAAACCAGTTGAAAGTGTTTTCTCCTTTCGTCTGAAATGTTTGACAATACCATTTGCAGACTTTTTTTCACAAATTCATTATAAATTCCTATTAATCGGCCTCAAATACAAACTACTTGCTGTATATTTGTCTTTCTATGAGAATCTATATAACATTTACTGGGAACAAGCCTATTCAAGTTATCCATAGACCCTATTTTCACCCTGTTATCTTGAGCTGAGAGTTTAAGGAACCCCTCTGAAAATCGGCATGCCATTTTTAACTTTCCCAAATTTCAGCCTAACTTTGGGCTATTATTTAGCCCCCCTCCCAACAAGCAATGCCATCATGATTGGTACCAATGGATGCCTTTGATATCTAGTTTCACAAGATACCACCACATTTTCACTAGTTTAATTGTATCCTAGGTACCTACGTACGGTACTTGAGAAAAACCAGCGCCATCATATTGTCCGAATTTTACCATCGACTTCATACGAAACATTTGTTCTTGCGACATCTGTATATGCTTAGGAAACTTAATTTATGTTAAATATTTCTGTTTTTTTTTTTTCGCAATCAAGGTACCAGGTGGGTCCAGATGAAGACTCAGACCTACAGATCATAGAATCAAACACCAGGTTCAGCTTCCTGACACCTCCATCAACTCCCAATTCAACCACCTCGAGAAGAGTCACAACTTTGACTATATTCTCTGGTAAGTACAACAAAGTAAATCACTGGTGGCTTGTGTATTTCTTAAGCACTCTAGCACCTTTTTTTTTACCACCAGTTTCTTTGCTTTTGAAAATGTCTTTGTCTCTCGGTTCCTTCAACTGATTCGTCTTTTGTTTTTCTGTAGTTGCATGTTTGGTTGCACTGTGTACTATCCTGACCGAGGCCATAGATGCTCTGGCAAATTTGGAAGTATGGAGCCTGGTGGTTGTCTGCATCCTTGCCGCCATAGTGCTGTTTAACACTTTCTTAATCTGGAGGCACCCACAAAATGCATCCAAGGCATCTTTCATGGTGAGAAATCTGACTAATCTGACTAAATTCCAAAAACATCAAGAAAATCCTTTTACATCTTCTATTTTCTGTTCACAGGTGCCTTTACTCCCTGCTCTGCCATTAGTGAGCACATTCATCAACGTCTACCTGATGGTCCAGTTAAGTAAAGATACATGGATACGATATGCTGTTTGGATGTCAGTGGGTAAGAGCATTTTTCTGCTTGGAAAGTTTAGGGTGCTTTTGTTTACATGCTGAACTTCGGTGATTCTGTTTCCTCGCTCTCCAGGTTTAATCATCTACTTTGGTTACGGTGTGCGTAACAGTGTTCAGAGGCAGCGTCTCAAGGCTAAAGAGATGAAAATCGAAACTGTCAGTGGCAAAACAGTCAACAAGGACACCATTAAAGAAGAAAAGTTCTGAGCTCAGCTGTGGCAGAGAGAAAACGATTGAAATGATACAGTGAGTGACTGCTTTAAGTGTGTAACTACTGTTTTACTTGGAGCAATGCTGTTCTGTTCCTGCAGTGTTGAATATCTGTAGACAAGTGGACAGATGGACTGATGTCTACTCCACATTATAATGGAGTTTGTAATTTATCTAAATATTCTCATTGCCAAAATTGAACTGACATATTTTTGGACCTGTAAATGTTGCCCATAGCATTGTGAGTTCTGGAGCCTCTAAATCTACTGTCAAAGTAGTATACACCCGTGTTTAAAAAGAAAAAAGGGCTCAAACATTTTCTGTCGATAATTGCTATTTTATTACACTTTAATAAAAAGTTTACACTTTTCATATCATCTGTAAAATATAGAAATGTAATTGTATGCAATTCTAATTATGATTTTGAATAACAAGACAGTTGTGGGGTTTTTTTACATATCAAAATATGGAGTTGGACTGTACAAAAGTATGTACTATGTAGATATGGAAACTCTTACAAAATGTCATATTTTTTCTGTTTAAAGATTCAGCTTCAATCATTTATTGTGTTAAAGTGTAAATACAGAAACTGTACATGATTTCTAATTAAATATTGTAAATGTTTGCCTTAATGTTTTAAAGAATTCAGTTTTCAAGATGGCTACAATCTGGAGTTCATTTTCTGCAGGGCATGCTGAGAAAGTTCAGTTCCACTCGCAATCTTGGATATAAAGCCAGAGACGGCTTACTACCCATATTTCACTGAGAACAAAAGGACCTTTCACAACAGCTTACCTGTGTCATGTTCAACATTGTGGCTAAGCTAGTCATTCAGGAGGAGAGGTTTACATTGTTCTCACTGGGTTCAGCATGCTTTGGATTTAATCAATTATGTAAAACCTTGATTTTTTTTCCTCTTTGGAAATATGTAATTCCACCAAGGAGAATTAGTAGTAAAGAGATGTTCTCAAGTTAAGTTTATGTTTAAACTGTAGCCTAAAATCTTTTCTAAGAGGACTTTACTGTGGAAGAAGATTAGGGCCACATGTGAAATTTCCTCAAGTTTTGAGTAAAGTCAGAATTCTGTGAATGAAGTCAAAAATCAAAGTTTTAATTTCAGTGTTCAGACCTGAAACCCAGTAAACAGATTCAACTCAATAAATATTTCACATACAGTATAGCCCAAATCTCAAAACCCATCAGCCATCTGTCTGACAATAAAGCCTCTGGGGCTAACAATAGCCAGTAATTCGGGAGATATAGTACAAACACTCATCACACATAACAAAAAAGTTTCTAACTTCTGGATTTACATCTGGAGTATGCAGCAAGGAGTGTGCAGGAGTGCTCCGCCAGGATCCACCCAGGAGTTCCCACTCGGCTCAGACTTTACATTGTGATGATCTCACAGATATTTTAAATTTTGCAAAACTAAAGCATAAAGATAATAATAATATAAATAGTCATGATTTACTTTGTAGTTCGAGTTGTCCTGTAACCAGTTTCACAGACGTGTCTTTTACAGTGGTGGTCTATGGGGAAAATGCTTATGGAGCCACCCAGGATCTATTTGAATAGCGTTCCTGGAGACCAGGTTATGCCTCTTCACATGAACTGGTGACCTGTGGTGCTAATCCTCTTCCGTACTTCAAAATCTGCACAGCAGTTTTTTTTTTTTGTTTTTTTTTTATGGATTTCCACTTTAAAATCATGCTTTATCAGATTTTTTAAAATCATGTTAGTGTTTCAAAGCTCCCAGTCTCTTTGATGCATTACATAAAACACCAACACATTTAAAAGCTGTATGCTTTTCCCAATAGACAAACAGGTAAATATCTGATAATGAATGAATGATAAATATCTACCACTGAAGCTAAATTGATCATTATTTTTCATTCATGATTTTTGTGAGGATAGTGTTCTAAGGTGATCAAGCCTGTGATTAGTTTCAGCAGTGGAAAAACAATTAGTAAAAGTAGGACAAAAGGTTTACTGGGCACCAAATGCTTTTAATATCCTTGCCACAGTCTCAGGCTGTGTGGTGTGTCCCGAAGGGCCAGACTCATGCTGCTTGCACACTTCCAGTCCAGCAGCTAAGCAAACAGGCTGTGCGATTCCACACGCAGGGGCCTCTGCCTCTGTACTCTCATTGGTCCGGACAGGCTTGAAAGCCTCCATTGAGCTTGTGAGGAGGAATTTGGGGTACTAATGCCACTCTCAGGAGGAGGAATTTGTGTGATTCTGGTAAACAGCTGACCACTCACTTTGCAAGCACTGCCCTCCTCCTCTTCTCTCTGGTTTCTGCAGTGCATTCTCTGTGTTGAACCGCATGAACTAACAATCCGCAGAACACTTTGATTTAACTCCACTGATCAATCATGCCTTTGGTGAACTTGTTTGGATCAAAGTGGAGGCTGGTGCTGAGCGCTCTCCTTTTTTGTGCTTTAATCTTCGAGTTAGGTGAGTGACTTTATTCATTCGCTGAGGAGTTTTGTGAACATGTGTTCCTGGAAACACTAAAGAGGGGAGATTTCTGTTGCATGACACAGCATTTCTTCCAAGATATTAACAACTTGTCACTCACTTCACATTAAACACTAACCTGTATGTATACTGAACAAACATTTGCAGCAATTTTGTTTTTCCCCCCATGTTTTTAAGTTAAAGATGTAAGATGTTTTTCATATAGTCCGTAGAAATATTTCTCTCAAATTTGTTCTCTAAATTGTTAAAAATCCATGTTAGTGAACACTTCTCCTATTTCAAGGTAACCCACCCACCTTACAGATGTGGCATATTTAGATGCTAATTGATCAGCATCATTACTATGCATGTGTGCCTCGGGACGATCACAATAAAAGGCCCGTCTTAAATGTGCAGTTTGATCACAGAAAAATGCCACAAATGTCCCAAGTTTTGAGGGAGTGTGCCATTGGCATGCTGACTGCAGGAGTGTCCACAAGAGCTGTAGCCCAAAAACTGAATGTTCTACCATAAGATATCTCCAATGTTGTTTTCTTGAATTTGGCAGTACATCCTCACAATCACAGATGTGTAGCCACACCAGTTCAGGGCGGCCACATCTAGCATCTTCACCTGCAAAACTGTCTGAGACAGGCCACCCAAACAGCTGGTGCAACAACTAGTGTGCACAACAGAAGACTTTCTGCACAAACTGCCAAAAACAGTCTCAGGGAAGCTCATGAGCATGGTCATCATCCTCACCAGGGTCTTGACCTGAGAGTTCAACATCATAACTAAATTGTATGGTTCTGAGGCCCATTGCATGCCAAATTCAGGCAAACAACACTGGAGACTGTTTAAGGTTGTGAAATGAACATTCAGTTCTTGGGTAACAGCTCTGATGGACATAACTTGGGATGTATGTGGCATATGTGTGTTGTATGATCAAACTGCACATTTTAGATTGGCCTTTTATTGTGACCAACCCAAGGCGCACCTGTGTTGTAACGATGCTGTTTAATCAACATCTTGATATGCCACACCTGTCAGGTGGATGGAAATGCTCACTGACACAGATTTGAACTAATTTGCACCCAAAATTTGAAAGAAGTTTATCAAGTGCATGAAAAAAGTCTTTGATCTTTAACTTAAACCTGCGAAAATGGGAGCAAATACAAAAGTGTGGCATTTAAATTATTGTGTATATTTGTGAACTATTGGGTGCATTATGTGCTCTGTATACTATGTAGCTTATTGTCAAAAAGACGCCCAAGAAAAGAGGACCACTCCTGCGAGGAAGCCCAAGACAAGCAAACCAAAACTTGGGAAATCAACAAATAAAGAGCCCAGAGCTGTAACAGCCAAACCTAAGATCAAAGCTACACCTGCAGCTGCATCACAGAGCCTCCTCACACAGGTATTCCATCTATTACACAGAAAATATTAATGTATTCAATCTCAAGGAATCTGTGCACAACTGTGTGATTATATATGTGACCCACAAAGGTGCTAAACCGAGGGAAGTTTAAGAGGGTGGGTGAGACCATAAGTGTGCAGACAGGAGACACTCTGGAGCTGAGGTGCAGGGGCAAACCTGTGCAGTGGAGTGTCCCCACATACTTGGAGGAGGACGATGATGGGAGGCTCAGGTAAGTTACGTGGTCAATGAGTCTTTATTATGCATGGTTTATTCTTCTAATAGCAAACTGATAAAATCTGCTTTAGAGTCTGGATGGTCTCTGTCTTAATCCTTTTCTGGCTCTGCAGAATCATCCAACAAGATCGATATGGCGTCCTGACATTAGTCAACACCACTGGTGCAGACACAGGGGAGTACACCTGTTACCCTATGTATTGTGAAGACGCAGACTGCAGGAAGGAGTACGACAAAGCTGTCAAAGTCTTCGTCTTCTTTCCCGGTACAATCAATAAACTTAAGAGTGCACTTCTCTGCTGGCCTTTGAATTATTTCACCACCAGTATGATATGAAGCCTTTTAAAATGTTATCTTATCATTGATCTGCCATATCTTTTTATTGTGTTAACCAGACCCACAAGAGCTATTTGTTCCAACATCTGACTACTACGAGGTCATTCAGCTGAGAACCAACTGGCCGACACTCCTCCCCTGCCAGGTGACGTCACCTGAGGCTAAAGTGACTCTGCACCGTGAGTATCCACCAGTGGAGGTGGCAGTGGATGGGATGGACATCTCCTTTGACGTCAGGAAAGGCTTCACCATTCATCGACCGCGGCCTTATCATGCTGGAGCCTTGTACTGTGTCGCCAGTCTGGGCAACCTGAGGCAGAGCTCCACTAAGTACATGCTCATCTATGTCAACTGTGAGTGCTGCCACCAAGTTGTCCATTCAATTGTGAATTTATTTGTTGCCTGGTGATCAGGGACTAAGACTCTCCAAGCATGCAACAGATAGGAAGGCAAAAAAAATACTGTGTTCAAGTAAATGAACCATTGTCCTTTTTTTTGCTTTTTTGTTTTGTATACTTCATGTATTTCACTTCATGTCCAAACAAAAAACTGAAGGATTTAATCTACACATTCAAGCATATTCTCAATATATATCCTTTGAAGGATTTCACATTATTTCACATCCTTTCAGGTCTCAGGTCTTTACGTTTTGAACAACACTCAACTGTATTTGGTTCTTGCACTTCAACTTAAATAATTTTTCAGTTCATACAATAGAATAGGCTCTAATGTCTCTCAAGACTTTTGCTTCAACTGGTGATGATTGATAGATTTTTTTGAAAATCCTTCACAGTATACCTTTACACATTTAATTGCAAAATATCAGCAGTGTTTTCAGAACATATTGCCTTTTCTAGTTGTACTTTTGTTTTACAACCAGTCATTATTTGTATATGGTACATCACTAAATGATGGCCTGACAAATGATTTACCAGTAAGAAAAACTGTGTGTAGCATTCTTGTAATTGCAGCATTATTATTGTCACTGCTTTTTTTGCACTTTGCACTGTGCATGCTTGAGATTGCAGGGGGAAATCAGACATGACAGGCAGAACATGCAAACTCCAAACGGAAAAAGGCCTGATAAAAACCCAGTTTCATTATCTTGACTAATGCAAGTTACTGTTAAATACGCGATTTGTTATTTGTCACTTACATTATTCACTTATATTCCATATTGCCATCAGACCCTATGGCCCCTCCTGCTCCAGTGATCCAGGCCTCATCAAGCTCCGTGGCTATGGGGGATAATCTGCGTATCAGCTGCTCTGTAGTGGGGGAACGTGACGTGGTGGTGGAGTTCACCTGGGAATACCCAGGACAAGAGGTCAGATACTCAAGGAGAGGGCGAATTATCACTTTTTAAAAAATACTGTATAATATAGCAGACTTCCTGTACTGTAGGTTTTAAGGTTGGTTGTTTGACAAAGTAAGTGAAAGATCTGTGTCACTGGTATACATCCTGTGTCATATAGCTTAATTTGTATGTAGCTCATTATTAATTAAGAGGCATCCAACCTATGGCCCGCAGAGCATCCATGCCTATAACTATCTGTTAGTGATTTATTAACTTTTTAGCTGCTGGTTTGTTGACTTATTGTAAAGAGGTTACATTTCTCCCATGCTTTATGGTATGTGTTTGTATCCAAACTGAGTGGATCACCTGCTCTGCTTGCAGATTGGAAGGCCTCTGTACACACAGGACAGCACCAGTCCAGACGGTGGAGGAGCAGCTCAACAGCATTCTCAGTCTGTTCTCCTGGTGGACGAGGTCAGGGACGTGGACCAAGGAACATACACCTGCACCGCCCAGAACCTGCAAGGAGCCAAATCAGCATCCACCACGGTTAAAGTAGTACCCAAAACCAAACCCAAGAAACCATGAACCATCAAAACTGGATGATATCAATATGTTGAGAGAAAGAGAGAGGGTGGGGAACAGGCGCAATATTTTGCTCTGTCACAACAGTATTCTGTCTGTCACATATGAATACATAATTACAACGTAGCATCATCTTCTTCTTTTATTGCTCTGGGTAGTGGAAACATATTGCAGCATTACAATTGTAGCAGAGATTTTATTGTTTAGATGAATGTATGTAAATTGTTGTGCATTAAGCTTGTGTATTCAAAGTTTCATATAAGCACATTGTGTTCCTTGTATTTTTCTACATATTTCTTATTGTGCATGACTTTGCGAAAGACAGAACATAAACTGAAAAATTGAAAAACAGCCATGATATTATTATTATTATTATTATTATTGTCATTATTAGTAGTAGTAGTAGTAGAATCATTATTATTTTATAATTATAATAATAATAGTTATTATTATTATTATCATTATGAGGCAGAATATTTTTCTCAGACATTTATTATGAGGTTAACTTCATTAATATATAGATAAAGTATATTAAAGTTTGTAAATATATTAATGATGTTGCTAATTATTATGAATAAGTTGTGATGTTCACAATACAATCATCTCATAATTTTGACTATTACATTAATAGAGAGCTATAGTTGTACAAAAAAGTCAAACTTTTGCAACAGTTAGTCAGTTCATTGCTTACATTGTCAAGAAATAATCTGCAATGATGATGTCAGATATTGCAAACACCCAGCAGGTCACACCAAGCAAAAACGATAAATAACATTACAGGTAACAGGAAAAATAAATATACTGAACAAAAATTTAAACGCAACACTTTTGTTCTTGCTTCCATTTTTCACAAGTCTTAAGTTACAAACTAAGCACACAATAGATACATTTCTCTCAAATTATAGTTACAAATTTGTTCAAATCCATGTCAGTGAGCACTTCTGCTTCTCAAAGATAATCGCTCCACCTGACAGGTGTGGCACATCAAGATGCTGATTAAACAGCATGATTACTACACAGATGCGCCTGTCCCTGTGTGCCTGTACCCCAGGCATGATCATTTCTTTGTGTAACAATGTTATTTTATGCATGTTTGTTTGTTGTTAAAGATTTTTATTCATTTTTTAACTGTTAACTCTCTGAAATCTGAGCCAACTGGTTTGATTACTTTCAAAAATGTGTGAAAGGCAAATAGAAACTTAACAAAACATGGCCCAAATAAAATTTTTAAAAAGTGAAAAGTTACAAGAAAATTACCTGAAAATAAATGAATAAACAAAAAAAAAAGAAAAAAGAAAATGACATCTAACATAAGCATTATTATATCATACTATATAAACTGTTCTGGACATTTCCCATTTTCTTTTTTGATATTAATCCTCCCACTCACCCCCCGCCCTAGTTTCCGTCATTTTCTTTTTTCTATTTTTTTGCAATTTGGGGGACATTTCTTGCCAAGTTGGCCATTGCCTTTTCTTTACCCAAGTTTTTATTTGCAGAGATCAAATAAATTGCAGGTTTCAAAGGGTTAAATAGCTTGAGAAAGGCATCTGAATGCAGCACAAGAAAACTGATGTCGATTCTGGTTTCAAAGGGTTAAACTGGACCCTTTAATTTGGTTAAATTGTTTCTCTTGATTTTTTTTTTTTATTTGTTTGTTTGTTTATATGGCGCACCTACATGCCTGATCGCTAGATGGCGTTGTCCCCCTTCCCAACCCGAAGTGTGTCGGTCCAGGCACCGGGGGGACAGGCACATGTTTCCCTGCCTCTCGTGTTTCCTCTCACTCCGTTCAAACCTCCGAGAGGGAAAAGAGACAGTCCCAGCATTCTGTCTCTGCACTCCGCCAGCGGGCTGATCACTGTCTGCTGCTCCGCACTAAACTCCTGGAAAATATCCTGCGGAGCCACGTAAACGCCGTTTGCTTCATTATATAACCAGCGAGAGACCAAACTGCAGCAGAGTATCCAGTGCTGGTCCGAGAGATGTCCTGCGTGCAGAATATGGTGAGCGCCAGATTTTTTTTTTAATCTTTTCGTGATCCTGTCCCTCCTGCACATGCGGCGCTGCAGCCCGAATCTGTGTCGGTGTTTGTGTGTGGTTTATTGGTTTGCATGATGATTGCATGTTCAAAACTTTCTGCAGACTAGATTTAAACAAATAGACTTGAGAATATGCTTGAATGTGTAGATTAAAGCCCCTGAAGCACTGACACAGTGCTGCTCTCCACTGGATCAGGGAGTTTTAGTCCCTAAATCAGGGTTAATCCTTACAATTTGTTTTCACTGTTGACCTGGCAACTGACACTGTGTGTGCCTGTGTGTGTGTGAGACAGAGAGAGAGAGAGAGAAAGGAAACTGATAGATGATTTTTTTGCCATTCATTTCCTGCCACTTTGCAGCTATGGTGGTCTGTACTGCAGTGTGTTGAATAGTGTTTGGCCTGCACGGCTGTAAATGTTTGGGTTGAAGCTCACACTCCAGGGTCTCCTTTAATGCACAGGAGTTTGGGGACAAAAGCTGTTTCTGTGTGTGAGAGAGCCTGAGTGTGTGTGGGTGGAGGTGGAGACACCAGCCCAGTCTTGGGGACTTCCAGACTGTTGTCGTGGAGACCAGAGGCCACAGGTGACCTCTGACCTGAGGACTCATGGAGCATTGCAAGAAGAATCCTTTGAGTTTGGTAGTTGTGGGTGCGTGCTGACGTAAGTGAAGGAGTCAGTCTGACAATAGAGAGACAATAGATGTGTGAGCTGTTGTTGGAGATTGCGTGGTAACCATTCCTGTAATTTAGGAATGGATTATAGGAGAATTCAGAGAGGTGATAGTGGGGTGATATACTGCTGTCTCTGTTGGTGTGAATGTGCATGACTGATCTCTGCATGGCAATCACTGAGACAGCTTAAGTATTGTTTAGGGTAAAAGTCACCTCACAAAAATGCACTTGTCCATCTCATCCTTCCCACTTCTTTATGACACAGAGGTGACTGAGAGATGGGATTTAGCAATCAGCTCTCCCTTATCATCAACTGCAAAAAAATAGTGCAATGTTGCTAGAGTTGTGTGTGGCCAGGATTGACTGTGAGATTACAGTTAAGAGTCAGTTCACATCACACCCAAAAGTTACATTTGCTCATTTCTTTGTATTTGCTTGTTTCTTAATGAACTTGTGTTAGGAACTCCTGCACCAACACAATAAAATGGAAAAAAGTTAAATTCCATTTAAGCTGCTAAAGTCTGATTCAACAACACGGACTATCTGCATGACTAATGCACTAGTGTTGCAGCCTGGTCTCACTCGCAGGGCATCAAAACCACTGCTTGGCCTTCGCATCGGAATCTGACGCACAAGGCACCCTTTAGTGTCTGAACGAAATGCACCAGGCTTTCGACAAACTGTGTATCTATCTGTGTTATTAATAGATCTAAGAGCAACTGGAGTAGTACAAAGAGTGAGATTGTCAGCTTCGGGTGAGTGGGAGGGGAGGACAATGGGTCCAATAAGCACAGGACTTTGACCCAGGAGACTGATGTTTGTGTCCTGTGTGAAACTAAAAGTCAACTTTTGAGGGTTTTTTGTCATACAAGTCATTTGTTATGTGAGTCAACCACAGTCTTTTCCCAACCCTGATCAAGTAGCACTGTTGCTAACCCATGACCGCAGAACGCTTCTGCAGTAAGATAAAATGCTAAAGGCTGCGCCTTGTGTCCTTATCGTGGGGGTAACTGATGCATGTCAAAATACGACGAGTAGGGATGAGATCACATTGCATGTTATTTGACAAAATGTGGTCGTTTTTGTGATTTGGGTGAACTGACCATTTAAGGTTGGATAAAAATATAGTGAATCACCTGTTGCGACAGTTTTGGCATCTATCTGCTTAGCCAATTACAACTCAGAAAACTAATGTGTTGCATTTTGATGATTATTTTTTTAGGAAATTTATCAAGCAAATACAGCAAATGTCACTTAAGAATGAATACTTTTGGAGTTTTTGGTCGTCTGTCACTTTAAATCAGCAATTTGAAGAAAGCGTATTAAGTCCTGATGTCATCATTTTGAACAGTTATGAGACATCAAAGGTGTCTTGTCTAGGATTTAGTTGCATCTAGTGGTGAGTTAGCAGATTGCAACCAACTCAAATTTCCCCTGCGTGCCAAGCAGAAATGCATATTTCCTTACTCAGAGCTCAGATCCAGCAGATGGTTTGTCTGTTCTGGGCCACTGTAGAAACAACATGGCGAACTGGAAGAGGACTTGCTTTGTATGTAGATATAAAAACTTGCTCTAGAACAACAAAAATGCAGTGACTCTTATTTTCAGGTGATTATACGAATATGAAAACATACTTATGATATTATATTCCATTTCTGCCCTAAATCCTACACAGTGGACCTTTACGGAGAAAAGTCTTGTAAGAGGTGTACTGATCATTGCTACATTATCCATATTTAAATATTTGATCATTAAGTATTCTGATGCTTGATTTTATCAATACTGCAAAGCCCATCTGTTGGCTAAAAGCTTATTGGGAGCTTTCTGACGACAGCCTATTAGCACAGTCTGTCTCTTTGCTGCTCTTCTCTCAGCAGAGTCAGCCAGACAGCTGATGTGATGTCTTCGTTCAGCTGTTTGTGCTCCCAGGAGGCTGACACTCCCCTGTGTGTTTGTGTGTGTGTGTGTGTGTGTGTGTGAATACATGTGTCTCTTTAAAGCACTAGCAGCTGATGAAACACTAATTCTGCTGATTGCTCAGATGTACACTGACCATTTGCTTGTTGTGGCCTAACCTAAAGAGAGGAAGATACAAACTCTTCTTCATCAAGCACATTGATTTTGAGGAAACTCCACACCTCCGTATTTCCACAATATGATGTCAGTAATGTTGTCAGTCCTGACGTAAAGCTTCAATAAAGGTGCAACTACATACTTTTTTCCTCTCAGAGTACCATAAATCCAAAATCACCACCGTGAGCTGCAGCACAATTAGACCTTTTCTCTCTTTTTCTATTAGGTGTAGCGTGTAAGTGCACAGCAGGTCAGTCATGCATACTACAGTCAAGCAGATGGTGCAGCGGGGAGAGCTCGGTCATAATGGCACTGTGTTGGTCGACATTTCCCTTCAGGCCAGTCAGCTAATCAAACACTAATCAGCCCTTCTTACCCTCACTGTGCTCACTCTGTCTCCCCTGAACTCTGTTTCCTCTCATTCTCCTCCTCTTTTCTCTGCATTTTTTCACTGTTCACTCCTAATCTTGGGCTTATCCTATTACCTCTTTCTCTCCCTCCTGTCCGCACTCATCTCATAGACTCTGTATAGACCAGGCCATGCATGATCGCTCTAAGGAGAAAGTGTTGTGCTCTTATACTCAGAGCTTTCACTCCTTGGTCATCCCCCTGCCCGTGGCTGGCCTGATCCACTCTCAGGGCCGTCTGTCGCTGCGATTAAAGCCTGGCCAGGTTAAGAAAATCACTGTGGGGCTTGGCCAGGCGTGCAGGGCCGCTTGCCTAGATTCTGCCACTGTCGGATATAAGGCTGTTTAGCTCATAGCGATCACAGTAGATGGTGTGGGTTGGCCTGACATTATTGTAAGTAGAATCAGAGGAAAGTGTCTGTGTAAGTAAATGCCAGAAAATATCTGCACTACATGATCAGTTGTAGGGTTGCAACAGTTTGAGATTTTTCACTGTACGATAACCGTCACAGAAAATATTGCAGTTTCACAGTATCACAGTATTACAGAATTGTTACTGTCAGTCAGAGTGACCCTTAACAGAGGAAAAACAGGAGAAGTAGTTTTGTTTTGACAAATGTTTTATCACTGTAATTAAGATTTGAAACAATTTTTAATGGAAGTATGAGCAAAGAGTCTCCCTTTTGCAAATAATTAAACTAAAGGTGAGATGTTCTATCCAGTTGCATTTATCACACTATACCTTAAAATATCGCTGCAATCCTTATCAGCTGTTTAACCACATTAACTGTAACTAGTCTACACAAACACGCAGTGATCCTCAGTCTTGTGTGAGCCTCAGTAAAACACCGATTTATTTTAAATAAGTTGTTGGTCAGGTTGCAGGGTCACAAGGGTGAACAGAGTTAAGTCCAAGTGCCAAAACAGACAACACACCCAAGTTAATCATTATCCCCAAGTGACAGGTGTTTCCTTATAGCTGAAGATATATCTTTGTTTATATGTTGCCCTTCCTGATATTTCCTATTGACAAAGGTCAAACTAAGATAAAAAACTACAACTTAGTAAATAAAAAGGAAAATGCTCATCCTAAAGACACCTTGAAGCTGCACTAATAATAAAATAATAATAATAATAAAAGCATGTATGAATATATTATTAATATGATACATTTTATCTCAAGAATTGCTCAGTTGACTATGTGAATGGAGTTGTTATCACCCACGTCTGCTGTCCTGATCAGCTCTATGGAGCGATTTAGCACTTGTCATCTCACTGTTTTGGTTTTACAGTCCAGTCCTGCATGTGAACCGTAACAACTTCAGAAGGTGATAATATGTCACAGTCTGTAGTTACAGGTTGTTCCATTGCCCCTAACTGATAAAAATATTAGATTTATAAACACTTCAACATAAATTTGGTGGTGTATTTTTATACCTGCAGGTCAAATGTAGATATTGGCAAAGTGTGTGTTTCACTGTCTTAAGAAGCAGCAGATAAGGCTTGTTAAAACAGGAAAGCCAGGTCTACATAAGCACTAAAATAACAAAATAACAGCTGGAATGCAACCATCACAGATATATGACAGCTTGCAAACAGAGGTGGGAGTTTCCTTTGGCAACAAACTGGGATGTCTGATGTAGATGGTAGTACATTTTCTCTGCTTCCCTTGTCTTATCCAAATTGGTCAGAGCTCTCTCTTCATACACTTTATTGTAAAGCCTCTTTCCGTCTCCTGCAACCATCATACCTGCTGTATACTGCATAAATTAGATGATAATAATGATTGTGTACCTTGGATTTCTATGTTCATTTTAGATGTAGCTTAGTTACCTGCCAGAACTCAGAAACAACTTTGCGCAAGGTAACAAGTTGATCATATATGTATGTGTGAGTATACATGGGTGGATTTGGCATAATAAACAGCTTAAGCAGCCCACATTCTCATTTCTATCAGTCAAAATCTCTTCTGCTGCCAGAGGAACCTGGCATATATTTCATAGCTAACAATAGCAAAGTCCAGTATTTCCTGGGTTATTGCTGCGTGGTTGGTTGACCCGCCACCGGACTGCTCAACAATAGTTTTTTCATCATGGGACAAGAGGGACCCTGTGACCTTCAGAGGGGAGAGGTCTGAGAGTGTGGGCGGGTGGACAGACCCCATGCTGTGACCTTTGTCTCTAAATGTCACCATCTCAGAGGGCACACGGAAACACTCGCTAACTCTGGCAGCATCTCATCCTGGGACTATTGTCTTGTTAACGAATGTAGCCTTTCCACCCGTGAGTCAGCCAGGCCTTATCGTTTCCTTGTGTTTTTATTGATCGGGCTTATCTCCCAAGAAGGAGCACCCGCACTCATCTGCCTTCCATAGATATCAGCAGCATTGGTGTGTGTGTGTGTGTTGGGATGAATTGTGTGCACGCAGAGTACTTGGCCCTTGTCTCTGTTATTTAGTCTGAAGAGTTGTAGCGTTGCAGAACAAAAGGCCACAAGTTGAAGCCCTCCTCTGCGAGTGGGCAATGTTGTTTATTTATATCTGCGTGTGCGAGTAGCAGTCGACCACGCAGCCGCAGCTCTGTTCGCTCTCTTATTTTGGTTTGCTGTCAAATCCTGTTCCTTTACATGAAATCAGAAAGAAAAAAAAGCCTGTGATTGACTATGGTGATGTTTAATATATGCATGTATCTTCTCAATGGCTTCCCTGCTTAGATAATGCCATGCCTGGGTTGCCTGTCTGCAGACTTAAGGCTTTTGCAAATCAAATCTGTATTTTGGCCAGGTCACTCTTGGAAAATGAGGAGATGAGTCTTTTACCTGGTTAAATAAAGGATATAAATATATATTTTTCATGTTTTTTAAAAATCTGTCATCTGATCAAAATCGCTACACAGAAACTTGCATTGTTGTATTCATTGCAAAAATTTGCAATATGAGATTAAAGAGAGACACATTTGCTACTTTGCTACTCTCCACTGGAAGTTCCTTTCTGCTGTCATGACTCTCTGCTGGCGCTCTGCATTTAGCAACATGACTACCTAAAGGAGCTGAGCTTTCCCCCCACCCCTGTCTTCACACTGTTTAACTGTTTCCCCCTGTCTTTCCCAGTCTTTGTGTTAAGCTTAACTAAAACGTGCTTATTCTAGCTTTAGATTTTCCATACAGGCACAAGGGTGGCATCAATATTCTCGCCTAACTCTTTGAAAGACAATGAAAAAGCTAATTTCAGAAAATGTCAGACCATTCGTTAAAGAATGCGACTCTGAAGTTGTTCATTTTTGTTTATCTTATGTGAAATCTGTCTCTGTGAACCCAGACAGTCCCGCTAGCTGCTTCTTTTAAATCCTTACTGTCAGAATTTGAAAATGTCATGTCATGTTTTTCTAAAATAACTGACAGATGAGCTCAGTTGGGTGTCTGACCCGAGATAATGTTATTTCTAAGGAGCCAGACATCCATGCCTCCCATAGCTGCTTCCTGTAATGTTATTGTCCAGAAGAGCTTAGGCAGAGGAAATGAGTCTAGCTTGGGTTGTTGTCTCGTATAGTTGACTGATCAGACAGGTACAGTATCTGTACGCAGGCCCCTACTTGGCCTTCTCTGTGGTTTCCGCTAGAGATGTCCCAATTGGATCTGAAGGAACGGTATCGGGGCCCAATCAACACATTTTTTAATTGTTTTTGACTGGTTGAAATTTTTGTTGTCCATTCTCCATCAACTAGTTTTACTATAATGCTGCAATATGTGGAATTGTGACCGATTTATATTTTTCGTGACTGAGTTCTGCTATAACACTACTTTGAAGTGGAATTGGGAAAAAACAAATGCTGCACTAAGTGGCATTGAGAGCTATTTCTGAAGACATTTTAGTTTCTTTACTTGGTTATTTTACAACGACAAATGTTGCAGTAAGTGAAATTATAATAAGAGCCATCTAACCTATTTTTAGGTTGTTTACTTTGTGGTAAAAATAAAATAAAAAACCCATAAGTAGCTGTTTGGCTGCAGACATTTTTTCTTGTATTGCATTGCAGAGATATTAAATTGTCAACCATATACACTGGATTGATTTTAATACCTTGGAAGTACTTGAGTGTGCATTGTGTAGCTGTATTTTCTAGGTAAATAAGTTTCGGATCAGGACATCCCTAGCCTCCTCCTTGCATTTGCATCAGTGGATCTCCACATTCTCTCTTTGCCCTTTCCTTCCTCCTGCTGCCGCCATGTTCCCATCCACTCACACACACACACGTGCGCACACACACACACACAAACATGCACCACCTTCACCACTCCTCCAGGTTCCCAGAGCTTGGTGCTGCTCTGTCGGCCAGCTGAGAGACTTAGAACTGAGAATCTGAGGAATCTGAGACGGGATATGCCTGTGGGGCCCAGAGGTAATGACAGGGGTACAACGGCACCTGCTCAGCTGTTAGACTGGGCTGCCTAGCTTTGATGGGGTTATCCCCTCCTTTCATTTTTCACCTGATTTTCTTCAAATTGCACCCGGCGGGCCGCATACATCACATTCTTGCACTGGAATGTCTTTAATAGCTTGCCAGTCGCTACACTGTGCATCTCTGGTTGGCAAGGTGCTTTATTAGCTAGGATTCCTGCGTGCCCACCTATTGGTGCC
The DNA here is from genome assembly GCF_026936395.1 of Plectropomus leopardus. Taxonomy (NCBI): domain Eukaryota; kingdom Metazoa; phylum Chordata; class Actinopteri; order Perciformes; family Serranidae; genus Plectropomus; species Plectropomus leopardus. The sequence goes on along the minus strand of NC_142183.1, from coordinate 25,242,185 downwards.
AGCTTTAAGAAGTCCAGATACCTCCTTCACTCCCCTCAGCTCTATGGCCTGCTTCACATGGTAAAGAAGAAGAAAGAAGGAGTGGCTCTCTCCTGGTGAAGGAGCGGAGAACAATGTCTTCTCTTTTCTCCCCCCTCCGATGCAAGCGTCTCCAGTTTGAGTTATGTAACTTGATACGATGCAGAACCCGTCCAGTAACCCAGCCTCAGGAAGGGGGACTTACACTCAGACTATTGTCCAGACGGTCCACGCTGAGACAACCCCCACATGCTCTCATTTTCCACTCCTTCCTCATTTGCACTCTTATTTTTTCCTACCCTCATCCCTCTTTTTCTGTATTCCTGCTGTCCATCTTTTAACCCAAGTCTGAGCCCTCATTATTGTCTTATTGTCCATGAGCAAACATTATGTTGTTGGTATTTGTCCAGTGGAGCTCTCATATGTCAATGCATGGTCTGGATTGACTGCCTCAAAGCTGGTTCACATGCGGGGCTTTTGTTTTTGAAACTGGGAGAACAAGTTGAACCACAGCGGCCCCTGAGAGGGCTCACAGAGCACAAAGAGATGAGCAGGTGAGAAGGGGAAGAGGAGGGAAAGGAGAAGGTGTAGTGTGAGCGGGAAAGTACCAAAATGGACTTATAGCTGCTCCAGAGGTCAACCTAGTGATTTCTCCCAGTGTCCTATATTATAAAAAAGGGTAAATCTCCAGGTAACTGCATGCTGTTTGTATTGAAACAATCCTCACGCACAGATTAAAAAAAGCTTAGTCTTCAGTGCAAAGTCATCCTGTGGTGGCCTGCAGGTCAGCAGTAAGGACCAGGCTGCTCCCTCCCATCCACACCTCCCAACTGCCATCACAGACTGAGAAACAGGAAGTCATGTGATGTGATAATCAGTAGCGCGCGCATGAGACAGAAAGAGAAATAGAGTGAGCATGGGATCAGGGGCAGAGGAGTGAAGTATCAGGTGGACAATCACAGGTAAATAAGTGACTATATTTTTTATCTCCATTATTTAGGTGTTATTTGCTTTAAAAAGTCTTATGATACTGAAAGTGCCGCAAGTCCACAGTCTAGTGTGTGAAACTGGGCTTCAGATCAAAGCAAGAACTCGCCTAACCTGCATGTGTATATTTTATACATTCCTGAGCCTGCTGCTTGGAAAGTTTGAGTTATTTCTGTTTCTATTTCTCTGTGATTTAAGGCTGCATGGTCAGAGGAGAAGCTTAATCTGCGGAGATGAGAGGAAAGCACCCTGATTGTTAATTACTCATCCTACAAGGCATGCTTTTTTGCAGTGGAGCTGAAATTAGCTAACTTTTTAACTAAATCCACCTCCCGGGTGAATGACGTCATGCTGATCAGCAGCCTCCCTATTCACTTACAGAGCTAATATGCTAATTAAGTGTTAATTATTGAACATCCCAAAATGGAGCCACATGGTGCTTTAAAAACAATATATAGGATTAGATGCTCCGCTGAGCCGTGTGTCCTCAATAATAAGCCTTTCCGTTACGTTCTTGTTTATGATTGTCTGTCTGATGGTCTATTTGTGTCCCTGGAATTCCCCCTGAGGACTTTTCATGGCTCCCGATTGCACCAAAGCTGTGGAACAAGAATTTATTGGATTGACTTGTTGTGTTATTATTAAATTGCATAGCTTAAGACGAACTGTAGGTTGGCACAAGGTGAAATTCTCCTCATGTTAATGTTGTTTCTTGTTGCTTTGCTGTCATTAACAGTAAAGTTGTGACCCGAGTCGGCTGAACAAGCTGATTTTTAGTAGTTCTTGCTGCGCTGCCCCAAAGCACCAACAAACACACTTTATTTACAGAGAAACTCCAGGAGGAAAAAGTGCTGATCCTCTGACTCTGCATCAGCGTGCGTCAGCATCGGTGTTTACAACCTGACACACAGCCTGCTCCGCTCTTCTCCTGTTGTTAAAGTGCAGATGAGATCAAAGAAAAAGTTTGCTGGGACGTGATCAGGAAAGCTTTTTATATATGCGGGACAGCATCAACATTTAAAGCACTAATATTGTGGTTCAACCCATATCCGTGTATTCCTCTGATTCCCAATCAATTTTCAGCTGCAGCCTAAACACATCCCTGTTTGTGTGCGGTCTAACATTGAGGGTGTGTGGACGGATGCACACAAGCACGTTCACTGCAGCTGTTAAGTGGAATTGGTTCAGGTGTGGGTCGATGTGAGAACCACTCGATTTCTATCTCTGTAATCACAGAACGGTGACTCCTACATGAACCGCTCTAGAAAACAAAGGAGCCACAGAAAGAGAAGAGAACGTCATGTCCCCCCTCTGTCCTCGCTCTAATGATTTAAATAAGAAGCTAGCTCTCATGCTTTTGTCTTTATCAGCTCAATTTAACACTGTATGGCTCCCGCGCTCTGATTATGAGGTAGAATTATCAGTCATTAAGTTTCTGATATTACCAACTAAGCTCTCGTGGGAACTAAGGTGCTTTGATAATAGACACTGTTGTTGAGTTTTTTGTTGTTGTAAATAACCCACAACACTTCAGAGCCTGTAGAAGAGAAAAAGGCTTCTGTCCACATCAGCCATATCAGTGCTGTACGGGTTATGTGAAGGCACATTAATAATTACCTAGTGAGAAATGTAGGGAATGTGAGTTTGTTTCCTCACATCGCTCTCTCCCTTTACATTCTTCACTCTGAACTTGTGGTCTGTGGTGAGCACACTCTGCTGATAGCAGCATTTGGCAAACACTGTGCAGAAATTGCTCACTGACAAGGTGAACAAAAACCAAACACAGAATTTGTACTGTATTCAGGATAAGGTGAAATAAATTGCATGCCACTTTGTTGTTTGCTTTCTCATAAATTCCAATGAAGTTAAGTGAGGAGGTATTTATTTATGTTGTTGATGTCCTTGATGACGTCACGGGAAAACGAGCAAATATATGGTATGGAAACGATCTAGAGGGATAATTATCTCAACACTGTAATATTCTCAAAAGAAGTGTTTGTTTTTAATTATAACACTTCCATCATGCCAGTCACTGTGCTTTATTAACACCTGAAAACAGAGCCAGAATCATAAGAGATGTATAACATGGTGTCAGAATTTGTCATGCTTCCAAGATTGGTCAACATTACACGAGCAGTGGAAAGATGCATCATCCCGACTTGTTCAGCCACAAGTCAGCAGATTTTGATGAGACGTGAAATTGTCTGTTTAGCCTCTGTAGTCCATCACCTTAAGTTTACCGCATGTCTCAAGCACAGCACATTAATTCGTATTTCTCTTTATATTGCTTGTCTCTGAGCTTAAGGACATACTGTAACTCTCATGTAGTGAAGGATTTGGTCAGAATAAACTTGACCTTAAAGTCCACTTTGTTTTACCGTACTGAGGCATGGTTTGTAAAAGATGTTCTGGGTTATAATGAATCACTTGCACACTGCATGACTCTAATGTACACTTATTTATGTTTCGAATGCAACTGCTTTTCAGCATCTTATTTGTATATACTCATTTGAAAAGGTGGTCTCGGGTATGGGTTGGCATCGGGAGTGAAAAAAACAACAGCACCAAAACATGGAAGTCAGCTGTCATTTAATGCAAGTAGCAATTGGCGAGTATTGTTGTAAAAAGCATTTCTAGGTGCTACAGGTTTCCCTCAAAATCTGCGTATGCTTGCCTCAATCTCATCCACTGAACTGTGCAAGGATGATAGAGTAGGACGGCAGGTGAGAAGATTGACATTTTATTCAAGAAAATAAGAAAAGTAGGTAGACACTGTTTTGAAACAAGTCATGGAGCTAGCACTAGGTCAGTTACTTAGTTAGTTTGAGCTGATAAGATCCCCCAAGCAACAGTTAGGCCAGCGTCTGCCCTATGTTACTGCTCTCTTGTTCACTCAGCATCATAGTCCGCCCTTCAGTTACTGGGTTATGGGTTAGGGTTGTTAATGTTAATATCTGTAACTGTTTGTCTAAAACAGACAAACAGACAGACAGGTACAAAACAATACCTTATTGGCAGAGGTACTTATGTGAGGGAACGTAGGGCCTAAAGGAAAAAGTTAGAGAACACAGACACACTTCTGTTAGGCTTAAACAGAAAAAAATGACATTTTTCTAGAATCGAGATGCCACTTTTGTCTGTCTGACATCAAGAACCTCTTGTTTCACACGAGAATTTTGAGTAGTAAACCTGCCAACACTATAATAGTTAATTAACTACATTATTTGCTGTGCGAGAATAGAAACGTTGACAGGTGCAGTGACAATAACTAAGGAGGAAAGAGTTTAGCAACCAGGCAATTGTTTGACTCATTTGGATATTGTTTTCTCCAGTTCAACCCCCAGATTACTAATGCAGTCACTTGTGACGGTGGAACAGATGAATAGTGTGTTTCCTGCAGTTGATGCTGGATACATATAATATTAGAAATTCTATTTTAAAGATGGAAAAAATGACACAATATTTGAATGATATTTGCCTTTATGAGATTACCTCCAATGTCAGATGTATTTTGTTATCAGTGTTACCGCTCAGGGTAAACGTGTGTGTGTAGGATGAGTGAAGGGCAAGTGGATGTAACTTAAAACAACACTGAGGTCAAGTACTTGTCCTTATGCTTCGAGTACTAATCTCTCTTTATCACACACACATAGCCATAGCGTTAGCTCTCCCTGCCTGCTTTCGTGTTTTGTCGTGCCCAACAGCTGCACCTGCGTTATCTGAAAACAAATGTTACACCAGCTTGGCCACACAGTGTCTCAGATCCACAAGATGCCTAAACAGTGCAGCTTAGTTGGATTTAGCAGCTAGTGTTAGCTACTGGTAAATTAGCAGCTAGCGTTAGCTGGTAAATTAGCAGTTAATGTTAGCTACTGGCAAATTAGCAGCTAGCATTAGCCAATTAATGCCAAAAGAAAAACACAGTACATGCTTAATTACGTTTTAAAATATACTTACAGCTCCCACATCGACAGTCTCTCCTCAGACAGCTGGCGTTGATCCAGCTTTCGAAAACAGCTGCTAAGCAAATCCAGTTGTACTGTCCCAAGTTGGTATAACAGTTGGGTGAAAAATGCCATCAAAAATAAAATGCAGTCTCTCCGCTCTTGTCCTCCTGAGCTGGTAGTCCATGTAGAGACTTGTGCTCATCTTTACAGTTAAGAACAGAGCAATTAGCGTGCCTACCTTGTACTTTCGACATTGCCTCTACCTAGTCAGCTGCGATGCGAGGGAAAAAATGGCTGCCATTGGAATAGCTCTCTGGAAACTGTGACATCACATCACAGCAATTTCTAAAAGGCCTGTTTTATCACAGCACTACATAGCACTACAGAGCAGGCCAGTCCACAGTGGAATGACTGGGGCATCTTATTTCACAGTTTGTGCGTCAGCAGGAGACCCAAATTCATACACATGCACTAAAATAGTGGCTAAGTGGCCAACCCAAGCATTCATCTAAACAAAGCCAGGGATTATGCAATCAGTCCTTTTTCACAGCACAAATTAAAGACTCTGATATTCTAACAAACCTGACTTTTTGTACTCCTGGAAGAGAAGCAGAACATGGTTGCTGTTGTTATTGTTGAATGAATGCCCCTCTAAATAACACTAATAATACATTTATAGGTAAGAGGTGGCCCTGTGAACACACTCCCTCGGGGGCCGTTTTCTCACACTGAAGCAGCCTTATGTAACGACGGTCAGATTGAGATCAATAAGGTTCCATGAAACATCAGTCCAACCAGTCACCCGAGATAACCCCGACATTGCTACTGTTGTCAGAGCCAGAAATCAAGTTCTGTGCAGAAATACAATACTGTAATGTCAGCAGAGGCAGTAAAGACTGAGGCGCACTGTGCAGGCCGCCATCAATAGACTAACAGATGCAAAGTAAGGAAACCCACCTCAGCTGCTACGTCTCAGACTCAGAGTGAGTCCAGGTCAATACCGCCAGTCGTGATCAGGACTGTGCAGAGTTACAGTATAGAGCTGAAAAAATTGTTTAACTGCAAATCTTCTAAAGCTCTGTTCGTATCGGACCAGTATACCAGGGGACCTAATATGATTTCTATGTAGTTTATAGAGTGGTGAAGGTATGACGTATTTTTGTAGGCCAACCAGGAAGATGACATCACAATGGTTCCCTTGTCAAAAATCTTATGGGATTTTTGAATGGGATTTTTGATTATTGCCAAAAATAAACTCTGTGACGAACAAGAGTTTATGATACTTACATGTTTTTTTTAGCATGGTAATCTTCACAGATGAACACCGCTTTTGTGTGTTTTGAAACTTAAATGAAATCGCCAGAGGCAAAAAGCTATTGTTAGGCTATAAACAAATTATATTTTGGTCGCACAACCTAAACGTTACAAATACAAACACTGTGAAAATATGTTAAACATAATGGAATAATATTATAACCAGATAAATCTACAAGTTTGAGTGTGACTCTGTAAAGCTGTAAAGGCAGACAAGTGGGTTTAATGAGTTTCTGTGTCCCATTATGATAATGTCTAACGTCTCTGACAAACAATGTAGTCCCATTTAGCCACTTGTTAGAGTAAAAGACGAGTAAAACCTTAAAAGTTCAAAAATCAGGTTTAAGAAGACGTATTTTATGGTGCAGAGCAAAACATCTTTATATCTTCAGCCTGTGTTAACCACAGACCTTATTTGAGGCATTTTACCGAAAACCCATTTAAAAAACCCATAGACTATAAGACGAGGGAACCGGAAGTGCTAAAAGGCTAACAGACTTCCACGTTTTAGGACTCAGTACTTCACCACTTTATTTGCACACAATTAAAAACTGCATCAAATTCAAATGAATAAAATAAGAAATGTGTCAGGAGAGGTCAAGAAGCTAGAGGCTAATGCAAACAGAACTTAAAAAATAACAAACAATAATAAAAAGACAACAAAAAAATGTAGAGTTCGTATGAAGACTTTATTATATCATGTGAATATCAGTTAAACGGTGCTTAAAATAACCACATTAGTGTAACACACAAGCTGTGTCCCAATTCACAGTCTGCATCCTCCGGAGGACGCATCCTACACGGTCTACGGAGGTGACTCCTTCGGAGGCACCTCCGGAGTTATTAAATGGGACGGTCTAGCCTTCAGAGGATTTCCTGGTTGCATCACCAGAGTTCCCGCCCTTACCCCCACATCACAGTTGATTTCTGCTGTCAAGGCTTGCCAGACAGAGAGAAAGACATAGAGAAAGGGGGGGAAAGTACTAAAACATACAAAAGAAATAAAAGATGGAGCCAGAACTGTTGCTTTTATTTTTTATTTTTATATTTTGCTGGAGGAGGAGGAGAAGCGCCTCTTTTGGCGTCAGTAGCTGATTTAACTCCGGGCAGCAGAGCCTTGCTCAGCGGGCAGAGCACTCCTTTGCTGCGGGCAGCACAGCGGGACTACAGCACCGAGCTGGCTCTACATTTCCATAGCAGAACAGTTGGGCTTTTATTCATAATCATGAGTTCTAAGCTTATACGATGGTATGGTATGGTATATAACAGGGATACTCAACTTGCTTTGTTTGAGGGCCTTTTGCAAAATGACTGAAGGTCAGGGGCAAGTCTCACTTTATTTTTTATTGTGAATTAGAAAATGGTTGGGAGGCCACCCGACACCCTGTCGAGAGCCAGATTTGGCCCATGTATTGTACGTTGAGTATCACTGGTATACAAGCTGCTCCAGTGTTCCCTAAAATGTGTCAGCTCTCCCTTGTCAGTACTCAAGGAATAAAACGTCTGCTCTTAACTGTGTGTGCTCAATAGCACTCTGTATCCGCGGTCATGACCAAATATGACCTGTTGACCTCCATCAAGACTCAAGTGTTGCTCATCAATGGAGACAGTGTGAGACTGAACACTGGGCCTTCAGCTTTAGCACCATCACGTCTGACCGCCAGTGAGTTATGGCCCGTGTTTCACAGAGAGGCTGCTCGTCATCTTGAGTGTCATGAAATATGAAAGTTGACCTTTTTTTACGCAAAGTTCTGTCTGCTCTCTCATTCAGAAAACAGAAGACAAGAATTGCCTCAAGGCCGTTAAGCTTGAGGCGTTTGACTAGATTCTGTGTGTAGCTTGTCATATTTTATAAGCGTGTGACACTGCATGACACACAAACGGCCCTCAGTTGCACAGAAGGAACATTTCACGACCCCTCTTTTTAGCATCTTGGCTCCCCTGAAAGGCCTCAGGATCTGTGGAGAGGAACAAGGTCTGTCTGCCTGATTGTCTCCCATCCATAATGAATAACCTGCTAACAATTAGAGGCTGCTGCCGAGCTCTCTTCTGCTGTTGTGCCCCACAGCCAGAGACACTCTCACACTCACACATTACATGCTACCATGTAATAGTCAATCAGAGAGCAGAGCGCTACTTTGCTTCTCATGTGGCATGGTTCCTTCCTTCCTATTCAGCCTCCTTTTGTGTCAAAAAGTGACATTTTTGACATGCTGAAATGTCATTTCCACTAGAAAAAACAAAATCAATACCAGTCAAGCCTACAGATACAATTTTAAATGAGCTGGCCGGAAATAATGTCTATAATTAGCCTGTTTTGGCCGGTAAACATCCTTCTTAGCATGATGCGTCAAAGTTATGACACTGCATCAAACCACCACGGCATGCTGTAATGGCAGAGTAGGAGTTAAATATAACACAGCAGTTCTCTGTGGAATAGATTAAATAAGGCCAGTGGCTGATTTGGTAATCGCTCTATAGTGTTTTACACAACTAACAGCTGTGGCAACTAGCGAGCACAGCATTGATAGAGCTTATATAATGTAACAGTGTGAGCTGTGTGGGAGTTTTAGATGTAACCTGCAAAGTTACCCCACAAACGTAAACAAACTTTGTTCGTGGAGCAGGGGAGAGAGAGCGCCGAGGGAAGAGGGCACAGGATCTGGAGCTGCGAGCCTTGCGTGTGCTTTTTTTCCGGGGCTGTGTTGAGTGACCTGCGCGCACACAAGTGTGAGTGAGCGTCCGTGGGAGGGAGCATTTTGTGCATCAAAAGCTGACGAGCCCGAGCTTGTGTTCTGTGAAGCATCTTTGGAATTTGGTTTCCCTGTCCTTCTCTCCTCTGTCTCAGTCCCAGTGCTGACCTTTGTGTCTCTGAGGGTTTGAAATATCCCCTCTTCACGCTCAAGCATTTCATTGAAAGCTTTGTCTTCCCTGCAGGACACCTGATTACAATAATTGAGGAGAGAGCGTCCTTGAAACCTCCCACTTGAAGGCTGTGTGTTTTGTTTTCTTTGTGATTGTAGTTAGGTGGCAGTTGTATGGTTTTCTAGATGAGTTAGGATATGAGCCTGAGAAAACTAGAGCCAAAACCTTTCACTGTAAAGCCTCACTGAGAGCCTTTAGAGACTCACACCCTCTCAGGAACATGTTCACACATCTCCTCTTTAGTGTGCAATGCTCTATATCTCTATAAGTGACAGTGTTGACAAAACAAAATTAATTTAATTTTAATTAAATTTTATAGTTCTTTCTGTTTGAGAACTGCAGTATTTACTTACTTCCCAGTGTTTCCCACAGAATTAGAGTCTATGTGTTGCAATAGTGTGTCCCTTTTTTATCATTCTGTGTCCCCTCTCTAAATGTAGGGGTTTTTGCATGTTTGTGGACACAGTACAGGCAGAGCTCTTCTTGAGTTCTTTTTTTTCCTCAGCAGAAAATTGATTCGTCGTTCCGTTGATAGCTGATCAGATCAGATTGATGGATGAGATGAGCAGCTGCTAGACCCAGCAGATTGAATGGTTGTAGCAGATGGACTTGATGTTCTGCTACTCCATCCGTGCCCTGAGTACGCTCTGCACTCCAAGAGTGTGGTGCAATGAATAACCAAACTGCATATATATTTCAACAACACTCCACTCACTGCACGTTCTGATTGTGACATTCTGCCATAAATAAATTAATGTGTCAGAAAGCCTGCTTCCACTGTTTCAGGAACACTGTGCGCTCCCACAAGGTAATTATACTGACTCTCAGCTATGTTTAGCAGGCTGATAAGGTTTGCTAGCCAGATCTAGTCAGTAATCTGTTTCATTCATGTACTAATTTTACTTTAGAGTTTCAGTTTGCAGCAATTAACCTTTTTGAACGAGGCAACCAGCAACATGCACAGCAGCAGATGCAGGGAAAGGCTCATCAATTACCTGCGCAGCACTTTGATACACTGATGTTCAACATTTTTGATCAAAGTTAGCAGCTTTTGAAAGAGCTTGTCACTGCTTTGAAAGAAGCATAAATCAAGAACAGAGCACTTTTCAATTAGACCGTAGCTGTTCAAGGCTGGTGGAAAGCACTGCTTTGATCCGTGTGTGTGTGTGTGTGTGTTTGTGTATGTGATTTAAGGATGTGTGTTGCATTTCAGGGCCCCATGGTTCATCAGGGCTGGGCTGTAAATCTTGCTGTGTCTCCTGGTTTACTCGAGGCCCATAAACTACAAGGCAATTATGGAAAACAACTGGATGCAAGATTTCCTCAGTCCTGCAAGATTTGTGGTTACTGCCTAAAAGGATTTTTAGCCTCCAATCTACCCAAAAGGAATTGGGTCGCCTTCCCTCACCTCAGCCCCTGCTTCCCGTCAAGCATCGATTGGCCTCTCATGTCTTTGGCAGATACAAGACACAAACAGAGTAAAATACCGTGCCTAAAAATACTGTGTCAGCCCTTGGCCAGTGGCCATTAGGTTTGGCACACTCATGATTAATTCATTTGGTGTCAGGCACATACACACTCAGCATGACCTGCACTGACTCATATCCATCATGTCTCACTTTGACCCATGACACAGACTTCCTGCTTGGACGGCACCAGAGGAATACCGGGTTGTCACATTGTATTTGATTATATCCATCATCATTGATAATCAGGTCTCTTTTCTCAGCCGGTATTATATTGGCTGATTAGGAGCCGGATGCTTTAGTGGAAAGTTTTACATCAAGAGAAATTGTACCTCATGAATATAAACATGAGCTGCTTTGGCTGCTTTGATCTCGGACTGGCTGAGAGCCCTGAGTGGAGTGGGCTGGAGCTGCCGTTGCACAGCTCTCTCTGCCTATTTTAACCATTTGCATAATTGTTATAACTGTCGAGGCCAGCAGTGCAAAGTACTTGATAAATGTGGATTGTATTAGAAGCAAGAGGAGATTCCAGAGTGTAACTGCGGGTTTCGGTGCTCAGGCATGGTATATTTCTGTGTGACAGCAAGAGAGAGAGATTGCTTTAAGGTAGTGTGTGTGTGTCGTTAGTGTGTGCTGACTGAGAACGGATGGTCAGGCGGCAGGATGTCCTAGTCATTAATTTGGACGAGCCAAGGTTTGATTCCTGAAGCAACCATGCCCTTGCAAAAACATTGTAGAGTAACTACCATACTGGAAGCAATTTTGGAACCCTTCGGCTATTGGTCTGAAGATGATGTAGCCTCTGAGGTAATGGCCAGTAATTCAGGAAATTTGGTGTAACAAGCAGATATCCTGGACAAGACTTCTGCTTCCTTGTGCTGCTCATTGGTGACAGTTTAATTTGCAACTTGATACCGGCCCAGACAATATTTTTGCTAATCTAAATAAACAGATACCTGCATATGAATGCAGATAAGTTAGAAAATAATCCAAACTACATTAGTGTCAGACAACAGCTGATGGGTTCTGAGACTGCATTTCTGCCAATGTACATCATGTACATGTCACACATTTAATTTAAAACAAGTTTTAAAAGCTTGATTTCCTAACTTCCAGACACTTGCAGCAACCTGAATCTTGTTTCAGAGATTTCAGAAAATCAATCTATCCCAGTGGCCATTTTTTGCTCTTGCTTTATAATTATGGGGGAGCCAGCAGGAACAGACTTGAAGCTCACCTTTAAGGACGTTTAAGGACATTTAAACCTGAGGCCTAAGAGTCAGCTGTCAAACAGGACCTTTTCTAATGAAGGAAAAACCCAGCATTTTATAATGGTGAGCCTCCAGGTTGGATCTTGTGACAGCATACCTTTACACTAGAGTGCTTTTTGGCAGCCATGTCTCAAATAACAGAGGAAAACGATTTATCACAGAGCAGTGGCATATCCTTGACAAGGACATGTTCTTTGTGATGGATTACCAATCTGAAGCAATTTATAAGCCTCTCTCTGGGTTATTTTAATAAAATAAAAAATAATCAAAACCAAGAGCTACAAGTTAAGAAATAAATCTTAAAATTTGTGGAGTGGTTTAAAACAGGGTTGGCAGTTATGTTATATTGAGATTGGATGTTTATGGGGTAAAACTAGCAAAATGTGTGGTATGGCCCTTTAAACTCTACCTGTGTACCCTTGTGGCTGAGCACATAAGGAGACTTTGCCTCCCTCTGGTCCTGTTTATAGCCAGAGAGACTGCGGCGTGTTTGTGTGTTTTATGGTCTCAAGAATGTTTTATGGTTACTGGGAGGTGTTTATGCACAGGGAAAGAGGGTCAAAAGGGTGAAATCAATAGTGAGCCTTAATGAGGTTGTCTGAAAAGAAGGAAGGGAGGGGATATGTGGGTGATTTGACAGACGATATTGAGAGAAGATTTGCTGCGCAGAGCTGAAGAGGCTCAAACTCAAATCGACAAAACAATAGTGCCTCTTAGGTAGGTGTTGGGGTAACTTGGCAACTGGTTTAGTTTAGTCAGAGTCAAGAGAAAATGTTTTTCATTGTGCTGTTTCTTTTCTGCCTGCAGTGACTGACAGAAAACTTAATCTCATGCAGACAGCCATCATATCTGTGGGAAATGTGTTCAGGCCATGCCAGACTTCTGAAGGCTCACTGTGTGATTGGTGCATTTGGATACACATGCTTTTGATGACAGAAATTTGCAAACAAAATAAGCTGGCACTCGATTAATTTGACCATAATGTGTATTGTTACCAAAGCATTTCTGTCTGATTTTCTATCTGATCCATCGTTGGATCAGAGTTATGTAGCAGGTTTGTGATGTGACATATGCCACCATAAAAAATAGCAAAACCCTCACTCATGTGATACTGTTGTTTTTGACTTGCCTGTTGAGGAGAGGATAACATGAGCTTCTAAGAGGCAGGGCTGATGCTGTAACAGCTACATTATGAAATAGACATTTTCAAATTGGTTTGGGATTTGTCCTCTTTGTAAGTTTTACATTCATTGTTCTCCTATAATAGGGTTTTCGTGCAGGTCAGTTTGTGTGTGGGAAGGCTGCGTTGTTGTAGCTGTGCTCTGAGACAGCTGTCTGTACAGAGAAACACAGCTGATGAAACGTCTGTCAACTCATGCTCGTCCTCCAGAGATAAGCCTCCACTCAGGGTAGTAAAGGGGCAGGAGGTGTAGTTTATTTCAGTTACAGAGTAAAGACACACACACTTCATTTTACTTAAGCAGCACGGCTTTATTGATGCCAATTTTGGTCGGTCCACCACTTTGGTCAGACTGATATCTAAGCAATTTTTGGATGGACTGCCATGACATTTTGCGCACACATTCATGGTCCGCAGAGGTTGTGTACATGTGTACAAGACCTCCTCTGAATTTTCATGTAGCACCACCATGAGTTTGACATTTTATGCTATTGGTGACATATCTTGACAACCATTGAATGGATTGGTTCAGATATTCATGGTGCCCAGATGATGAATCCAGAGTGATTTTGGCTTACATTCTATGTTTTGTCCCTATTAGCAAATGCTGCCATGTAAATGTGTGCTAAAATCAACACTGTAGCCATGGTAAACATTATATCTGCTAAATGCATGGACTTAATAAAAAAAAGTGAATGTGGCCTCCTGGTCTGAAAAGAGAAGCCATTGAAGAGCCACTGTCACGGCTGTTGACTCTCAGTCGTTGTTGTAGTTTATTTGGTTTAAAGCCTTAGAACTGCAGCAAATAGGCAATTAGTCAATCAGCTGATCCACTGAAACTTACTCACCTACGATTTTGATAATTCATCATTTCAAGTCATTTTTTAAAGAAAGACTGCCAAAAGTCTCTGGTTCCAGCCTCTCTGATGTGTATATTTTCTAGTTTCTGTAGTCTTCTGTGAAAGTAACTGAAGGTCTTTGGGTTTTAACTGCTTGTCGGACAAAACAAAACATTTGCAGATGTCACCTTAAGTGCTGAGATTTTTTTATCTGACATTTTAGAGACAATGACTAATCAATTAATTGAGAAAACAACTGATAATGACCATAAATATCAGTTTCAGCCCTAATAAGCACAGAACCAACAGGTACCTTCCCTTAAAAATGGTAATGTGCTTAAAACACAGCTTACCAAGATGCAGTGAAAATCTGAACAGAAATCCTGTGATGGTTTGTTGCTATCACAATCATGGTCAGCTCATTATTTACTATAAACAGGTCTAACTTCTTCACCTTCCTTTTTCTCTTTTTTTACAGAGCACCTCACCTCCCCACAGAGCCCTGTAACCAATGGCAACCTCAGTTCAGACTCTTCCTCTGACCCGTGGCCCCAACAAAAACTTCCGTAACCCGTTGCCCCTCTCGGCCCGTTGCGGCATGGGAAGTGTAGGCAGTCTGGTGGAGAGGCCAGATGTGTCCCCGACTAAAGGCAGCCGCGCAGTGCCCCAGGTGAGACCCAAACAGACCAATGGCCTCCTGAAGAAAGGCTTTACCCAAAGAGAATTACTCAACTACCTCAACATAACCAGGTGAGTGCAGCCATAAAGACACACATGCTTTCAGTAAACATTTCACATGCTGCAAATTTGAAGGCAAAGTAGTTTGCAAGGTACTATTAAACCTGACAGGACTCGATCCTAGTTGACCCACTGTGCCTCCAAACAGAAAAGAGCCTAAAGCAAGCGCAAGCAGTGACGGTAAGAAGGACGTTATCCCTTGCCTCAGCCCTACCAGTGGCCGTGAGGAGGACAACTTATACGCCAAAGTCTACCATAAAGACGGCACCGAAGTAGATTTGACAAAGAACTCACTTCCAAGTGGGGGCAAGTATGAAAAGGTAAATATTGTTGAAAACCCCGAAAAAAGTTTCATTTTATAAGGCCTTTTTTATTTTTGGAACTGCACTTACTTCTTTTTCCCGTGTCTTTTTTTGTATTCTCTGGTATCCATGCTGTACTCTTTTCTTTTCCTTGCTGTATGAGAAATGCCATCTTAGTGGCGACTTAAAGTTTTGTAAAATCGGCAGGTAAAAGGCTCGGCACCATACATTTCACAAATGTAACCGCTCATTTCAGTGTTCTTTAGTCAGAGCCACAGATATATTCCGAGCCTGCTAGCGTGAAACCTCTCTCTGGACTGCTGCTTCGCCTTAGTAATGCGACCGTTACGTGTTTGAGGAACCTGAGTGTTAACGCTGTTAACATTGACATCACTGCCATTTGCATTAGTCCTTTTGGGTTCCGCCAGGTACCTTTATGCTTGCGTGCCCTTAACTTCAGATAATTTAATCCTGTCTGTCACTAGATATTCTGAAACAGTACAGGGGGCTTGCACCTTTGTGGAGAGATGAAGAGAGAGCGCAACATGTGTGTTGTCCAGTCCATCCGCATTCTGCACTAGTGCAAATGACATTAGCTGAAATTTATTTGACCTCTCTACAAATGTGCGCAGAAATTGCCTGAATTGTAATTGCTATATTTGCGAGAGTCAACAAAATTATGCACAATACTCTCAATCCTGCACTGAAATTCAGGCCCTGAAAAAAACATAATTTTGGAAGCATCATGTGAATTACATTTTTAAACTCTAGTACTGTAGGAGTAAACTTTAAGTTAAACGTATTCAGGCACAGATGCAGCTGAATGACTTCCCATTGTGTTCTTTTTTTAAATGATATACAGCCAGTAACTGGCTGCTAGGGCTGTGCTAAATTGATCAGTATCACATTTATACATCTCTGGTAGCGTGGTGCAACACCCCCATAGCCTGTTACCAGCATAAATCAGCCTCTGGTTCGCCAGCATGGATTGAGAATCTGCCACTTGCTGTGCTGCTGAATTTATTGCAGCAATCAAATCTCACCTTTTTTCTGCTTGAATTGATCAACTCTAACAACACAGAGGGTGGGACAGCTTTGATTTAACAGCCACAGCCATATTTGCTGTGAACAAAGTCTGTCTCTCCCCTGTAGTTAAAGTTTCTACTATAAATGTTGCATCCTCTGAAAGTACCCCCGAACTTTGTTCTTTTTCTCCAGGCTCGTTTAAGGTCTGCCTTTAAGCCTGTCACCCCCAAAAATTTCAGCTCAATGCAAAACCTCTATCCGTCATCCAAATCGGAGGATGTGGACCACGGCCTTTCCAATGGGCTACACAGAGCATATGCCCATGTCCCTAAGGCTGTCTCCACCTCGTCCTCATCTTCGTCACCCTCCCGTCATGACAGACCCACATCAAGTGGAAACAAGGTAACACATGATCGTAACTTTAAGTCTTGATCCAGGTCTCATGAACCGATGTCCAGTTACTGCCTCTAGTCCATTTATTTGATTGTCTCAAACTTTTTAATGGACTTTAGTTCAATTGAAAGTTGAGCTCTGGGCCAGCGAACAAGTGAATTAGGTCTTAATTACAGAAGCAAAACTACCAACTTCTCTTGATTTGTCATTTTATTGAGCCATTATTTGGAATTAAAATAAAAAAAATTTCAGCCTATTACTGTTACACTGACGAATAACTGCATAATTATAACTGTGTAGGCGCTTTCCTCGGTGCGTGGGATGAGCCAGGAGGATGATAACCTGTCAGACTCGGGCCATAACTCCATGAGCAGCCTGCCGCCATACCGGCCTCCGTTCCGCCCACACCTGTCTCACATCAGGTCTGCTGCATTATTGTCTTAGCTCTACTTTATATTCAAAAGAGGTGTTGCTATAATTGATTTTTTCATACTTAATGACTGTGTGGGTGGTGATAATGGAAGAGATTTTAATGGCCTTTGGGGTTTATCTCTCTCTTTTTTTTTTTTCTTTTAGTGCATCAATGGGCCACATCAACACCATTGGCTCCCTGGACCGCACCCCTCTGAGCCCAAAGGCTATAGGGTCAGGGGGCGTGGCCATGGGGGAGATGGCTTGTCGGAGCATGGCAACCCTGAGCCGTCTGACTCCATATGGAGGGGAGGCTCCACCTCCTTATGAATGGACACTGTCCCTGTCTGTTGAGGAAGTGGTGAGTAACGTGCAGATATATGGATGGAGGATGAGCGGGTCAGAGTGATTAACAGACTCACTAACACAGGATGAGGTTCAGATTACTTTATTTGTACCCATAGATAGATTTGGTTTTCAGCAACATACAGGATGAAACATGACAAAAAGATATAAGACAAAAGCTAAAACAATTAAAGTGCCCTAGTGCTAATCAAAATGTTAAATATGTAATAAATACCAATGAAACACTTAACTACAAAACCAAACCCTGAAATAATAATCTCAAAACGATCAATAAATAAATCATAAATACAGGTTCCTATATGATCATGTGCAGCTTGTTCACCAGTGTGATGTCAGCTTGAACTGTTTTTATAGCACTTGGTTTTACACCTTGGGACTCTTTTCCAGGTCCGGGATCTGGAGGAGCGTCTGGTGGAGAAAGAACACGAGCTGAAACAGATGAAGAGAAACCTGGATGAAAGCGAGGGCGCCATCGCTCAGGTGAATCCCATTGTCTTTTCTTCACCATAAATCTATACATCCGTCTGCCTCTCTTTTGAAGTTTGACGTCCATCTGCTTTCCTGTATGCAGGTGTTTGAAGGAAAACAGCGTCTGTGGGAGAAGGAGGTTGAAGAGCTGAAACGCCTGTATGCCACTAAGCTGCGTCAGGTTTCCCAGCATGCCCAGCGGTCCCAGCGCAGCCTGCAGTTGCAGCTGTTCAAGGTGCAGCAGGAGAAGAACAAACTGCAAGAGGAGCTTGATAACCTGAATAAGGAAAGGAGCCAGGAGGGCGAAGTCATGACAAAGCGGACTAGTCCGACCCTGGAGGAGACGCAGTGGGAGGTATGACCTTGGAAGGACACTTGACGGCCGGAGAAGCACTTAAAAAGCAGTAATTACAGGGAACAGTAGAGATAACTGAATTCCTTCCTTGTTTGTCCTATTAAAATGATCACAAAGAGGTACGCAGAGTCAGTAAACTTCATATCTCTCCTGCCCCAATTTTCCATTTACTGTGTCTCTCAGGTTTGCCAGAAGTCAGGAGAGATCTCCTTGTTGAAGCAGCAGCTGAGGGACTCCCAGGCGGAGGTGACCCAGAAGCTGAGTGAGATCTTCCAGCTGAAGACACAGCTCAGGGAGACACGCACAGATCTGCGCAACAGGGAGAGCCAGATAGACGCACTGAAGCTTGTCCTGCAGGGGACACAGCGTCGCAGATGTCCCTCTCAGACTGCTAACGAAGACGGAAAAGGAGGTGAAGAGAGTGCTTCAGCTGGGGCAACAGGTAGCTTCATGTGTACTTCTGTTACATGTGTGTACATGTCATCACTGGCATCGTTTAACTCCTTGCTTTGATGGTTAAAAGGAATATATTCATGCCGAGGCGCCACAAGCACAGATAAAAGTTCATTTGTTGGTACAACATTTTACCAAGTCTCAAAGACTTTCCATAAACCTGCACATGCCAAGCTGACATGCATGGAAAGTTTGGGGGAAAAGTAAAAGCAAGATAATTATATGTCACAGATGTGTGTTTAATATCACAGCAAGTAAGGCATCCAAACTGGGTTTTCTTATCAATGCAGCTGGGTCTGCTTGTCTGGGTTATTTTGAGTGATGATGTTTACATCCCCGGACCCAAAATCAGGTTATTTGACTAACCAGGTCAAGAGCAAAGTTTTCTGCACATTTAAAAGCAGCCAATGTCTTTCATCATATTTCCCCTACGGCTCTGCTGGACTGTAGTTGAAGCCATGTGAACCTTTTGCTTGCAGGAGGGTGCGGGGGCCCTACAGAGGAGCGTCTACGAGCAGAGCTCCTGCTGGAGCGACGCCAGTGCGAGGCCCAGGCCATGGCTTTTGAGGAGGAGAGGCAGACGTGGCAGACAGAAAAGGACAAGGTCATCCGCTACCAGAAGGAGCTGCAGGCCAGCTACTTAGAGATGTACCACCGCAATGAAGCGCTGGAGAGGGAACTGTACCAGCTGAGGCTAGGCAGAGAGCGAGGAGGAGGGGAAGGAGGGGGAGGAGGAGGAGGAGGAGGGAGCAGAAATGGGACATTGGAAAGAGAAGTGCCAGAGCTGAGGAGTGAGAGAACGGCTGAAAAACAAGAGGAGAGACCTTCCTCTGGTTTGCCGTGGATAGAGAGGATTGAATCATCTGAAATTTGAATGTGATGGACGTACTGCTATTTGCAATGCAAACTGTTTTCTCCCTGAAGTATTGCTTCTATGGAGGCCCACGGCCGGCAGGAAAATAGAAAACAAAAATAGACAAAATAAGTCCAAATTCTGGGATAAGTAAAAAAAAAAAATCCTGAGACATCATTTTATGAGCCAAGTTTTGACCTGTCAACATGAGGAGTTATTACCAAATTATTAATCATGAATAAATGATTTAATTTACTTAATCAAAATGCTTCATTTAACAAATCTCTGAAACAAAATTATGTGATCATAAAAATATTCATCTAAAATGTAAAAATGATCAGATAGTAAGTCAAAATGTGGACTTTCTAAAGGTTTGTTTCAAGGTATTGGACGCCCTACAGCACAAAGCTTGTTCTTTCCCAGTGTAGTGGCTACTCCTTTCCAATTATTTAAGGGTATTTGACTTTCCCTGTGGTCACTCAATGAAGAGTCTAAGTGTTGACTGAGCACCGCAACAACTTTCAGAGCCTTCAAAGTGGACGCAAAAGACGTGACATCATTTTTTGCGCGTGAATTGTTCCACGGAAACGACAGCAAGCATAGCTCATGTCAGAATTATGAGACATTAAGTCAAAACTGAGATTGTACCATTTTAAATTTTCATTAACTTATAACTTTGACTTTGATGAGTATTTTTACTTTTTGTCATGCAAAACTTTTAATCAATTTCTATTTCCTGACTTCTCATGGGCTTCCATAGCTCCCTGTCCATTTGCCATTCTCTGCCCATAAACCCTTGTTAATTGTTTGATGCCCTGATCCTGCAAAGACTGGACCCATAATCTCTTACAGAACACACTAATACTGAGGGTTGCTGCACAGAAACACTGTCTAAGCCTCATCTGTACTCTGGCAAAAGAGTTGTGTTAACTCTTGTGTTGTCAGGAGTCATTGAGGGGAGATGCACTCCCTCCTGTTGGGTGCAGCAAGGACTACAAACTATTATGGCATCCACTATAAGACTACAAGACCCACCATGAGCCAGAAGGCAGTTAGCCAGGGCACTGATTGCTACCCAGCTGAAACAAATCAGCTGATTGTCCTGGTGAGAGAGCATAAAGGAGGGGGAGTCAGTAACAGAGTTTTTAATTATGTTACCCAGAAGATTGTGAACTGGAGTTTTGATTCACACACCTGTTTTGTTTAGTTTAACTCCTGCCTCAAAGCAATAAGTTGACTTTTAAAGAAGACTGAGTTTAAGTTGGAAAGCAACATTAGTCTTGCATTTCCTGCACCCACACCCCCAAAACTCCAGGAGAAAACTCCTGACCTCTCAAGACATCACACTCTGTAAAAATGCAGCCAAACACCTAGACTTTCCTTAAGGCTTCTGTCCATTTATAAACCTGTAAATGAGCAAATTCATATCCCGACTGCTTCTATTTTTGTGTTCATTAGACAGTTACTTTCTAGTTTGGACTGCTGTATAGTCTTGACAATATCCAAAGGATTCAAAGGGATTTAGTGTGGCCCAGTAACATCTCAGCACCTGATCAGTCTGTCCAAAGGGTTCTGTGGATTCAGGGTTCACCTGGGTTCTGTGAGGGAAGCTGCATCTCTGGGTTAAGTGTCGGGGATTAAAGCGATCTGGTGCCAAGGCACTCATACTATGCCATCAAGAAAACTGTGTACCATACTTAAGAAAAAGTTGGACTTTTATCTCATTCAGTTTCTAGCTCCAGTCAGGTGAGATCTATATATTTTGTACATAATGTAATTTTGATATTCCTTTTGTCATTGTGTTTCAAGCACACTGTTGTCTTAAATGGGCACATCTTTTGATTTCAATGAACACGACTGCCCTGCTTAATGGTGCAATTTGTTGCACATGCCCGGCCAATAACATTACAACATGCATGACATAGATGAAGTTGTTCTCTTGTATTGTTTATTATTATAAATATATGAACATTCAAAAGCCAGCTCTCAACCAACCTTTCAACATACTGTGACCCTTGTCTATTTACTGGAATTAAACCTGTACAGTATAAATATGTTTGGATTCATAATAAACATTTATGAAGTGGTGAAAAAGCAGTGTAGTTGGTGTTTTTTGTGTAAATTAAGGCTGCTAACTGCTTTATAATAGGCTTTTCAGGCAACCATTGTCTGTATTAAACGCACCAGAGATCACTTGTCAAAATGTTAGCGGCGTAACCAATGGCGTTCACCCGAGGGCTCAGACGGCCTGCTCAGAAGGGGCTTAAAATCTCCACAGACTCTGCCAATAAAACCCAAGGACAGGAGCTTTATGACAGAATGAACAACAGAGCGGTGGAGGCTTTTGGGACTAATGTGGCTTTTAGAGGTTGAGCCTTGAATCCTTATCTCAGCCTCTCCCTAAGGCCCTCCCTGCTCTACCCCAGCCAGTCCTCACATACCATCTCCTGCAGCACAGACAGCGGGGAGGTGGAAGGTCAGCTGAGCTGGAAACACGGGAGGATCCCTGTTTGCATAAGAAAGTGAGCACTTGTATGGAAACCATCAAATGTGCAAACTTGAAAGAAGTGCCAAGCATATCTTGGCATCGATAAAAAACTTAGCACTTAAATCCAATGTCTATAATTTTGCAGGAGAGCATATCTATGAGATAGTGTGAAAAGTGAGAGGTAGCACATACAGGTCCATAACAGATTTATTTTTTTACAGGGTCATAATCTGAATAGCTATGAGCTGTGGCTGACTCACAAGGCCCTTACCTTGGCATTTAAAACATTATATAAACTGGGGCTTAATATAACTGCACAGCTCAGGAGTGGTTTGCTGAAGTGGGATGAGACAGGATTCTTACCTCACGTTATCACTCTGTGGGAGGGTTGCAGCACTGAATGCCATCAGTGCTCTTTATCTGAGAAATTCACTTGATTATTTAAAAAATCGTAATTTAGGTCGAAAAAATGGTTCCTTGTAGTGAAACTCATTCAAATAAAAACCTCTAGCATGAGATCTCATGCATTTCAAGGCTATTTCGTCAGTGTGCAAAATACAGCAACAGCACCACCAAGTGGTGCTCTAAGGAGGGCCGAGCAGCTATAAAACCATGACAGTACCATGATCAGGAAGTTAATTAGGGCTCCCACAGTCAGTGAAAACCAGGAAAAGTCATGGTATTCCACAATTTTGTTTTCCATGCCTGGATAAGTCATGCAATTAGTAAAATTCTTGAAGTTTTTGAAAAGTCATTGGATTTTGTTGCTTTTAATAAAGTTGTTGCAGTAATCTGTCAGTGGATAGCCTCCCACATTATGTTGCATAACAGCTAATTTATTCTCTGGAGCTGTTGATGTAATGTAGCTCTAATACTTGTGACCTTTTGTTTACCATCATGTGCATTTCCTCTGTCCGCCTTCTGTCTCTCCCTTTATGTTCACCAGCCTGCCAGAAGTCTTGAATAATGCCAAGCATGTGAGGCAAATAAAAATCCCAGTTTCAGTACCTATTCCCAGTGGTGGAGGGTAACTAAGTATTTATCTGGTAGCTTTAGTCACTAGTTACTTCACAAGTTAACATTTTTGTATAATCATCATTTGATGAGTTTATAAATATGTTTTATAAATTAAACTATCCAGCAGATTCAAATTCAGATACAAGTGCATCTGAAACTACTGGTTGACATATATTTTTGATGTATTTTTGATATTTTTAATAATTTGAATTTTTTTGGGTGTCCTTTCTATATATATACACACACACACACACACACACACACACACACACATATATATATATATAATTTTTTTTTTTTAGATTTTTTTTCAACATTGAGTTATTTTACTTTTAATACTTTAAGTACATGGAACTGATTATACTTACTTTTTAATTTTAAAATTGTACCACGTTTTTG
This sequence comes from Plectropomus leopardus, assembly GCF_026936395.1. NCBI lineage: Eukaryota > Metazoa > Chordata > Actinopteri > Perciformes > Serranidae > Plectropomus > Plectropomus leopardus. Next base: position 25,218,969 of record NC_142183.1, on the reverse strand, counting down.
ATATGGACAATTGACATAGGAAGTCTAAGGCATTCAGATGCCACTCAAAGCACCAATGTGTATTTTCTTTTTGGTGTAAGTGGTATGAAAGCAGAATGTGGTAGTTTAAAGGTACAAATCATTGTTTTTTGTTTAACTTCAGGCAAATTAACCAACGGGCCGACAGAACTATGGAGCTTCATCTCTGCAGGCCGCCTATAATAACAAAATCAACATTTACAGTATGCTATACAGGTCTGTTCTTGTAATATGTTGTAAATGGTCAAGAAAATGTAATCATGGGTTCCTGAAAAGTCATGGAAAAGTTTTGAAATTTTGCCCATGAGAGTGTGTGAGAACCCTGATAAACCTGTTAGGTGCAGGCTGCCACCAAATGCCATTGCACATCTCCAAAAACTGCCTTGGAGTATAAATTTTTATTTTAATTTTCAGATGCAAGTATATGAAACATGTTAGAGGATAAATATTTACAATAAAAGTTGCATAACACACAAAAGCAGGAAATGCAAACATTCAACAAAATTAATACGACAGAAGTACGGAGCGCTTTAGCAGTCTATCAGAAGGAACACCCAAAGAAGCAATGAATGATTGTCAACCAAAGAAAGAAAAAACACAGGAAATTCAGTGAAAGTCCACGTAAAACATGTGCTTTAACCCATTTCCAAATGAAACCAAGGTAAAAATCTTAAAATTGAGTGTGATGTTGCATTGTCAGTGTGAGCTATGCTGGTGCGGTGCTTGCTGAACAAATTAGCCTCACGAGAGTGTGAGGTGACATCACCATTTTCAAAAGGACACCGGGGAACTTCCACTTTTGGTCATCATTTGTATTATACACCCAAATGCCTTGGACCTCATGAAATGCTTTTCCCCCAGTGTATGCTCACACAGCACCCTCTGAATAATATATACAAACTCCAATAACACCCAAACTATCAGCCTCACCCAGTGAAATATGTGTCCATCTTTGTTGAAGACTTCTTATATAAATGTACAACTTTTAACTGCAGAGTGTGGCATGAAGTGTTACAATGAGCCCTGAGGAAATGTATGGATTTTTAATGTTTCTGTGACTCCACCTGAAATAAAAGCTATGCAGCAGAGGCATTTTCTAAGTATATATTAAACAACAGCCACAATGATCAGAGGACTTTCCCCACCCACGACGAATAAAGCTGAATCACAAGCCTACAGTCACTGCAAGTCAGACCATACGGCTACCATCACACCACTTTAACATCTCCAAATCACATGGCTTGCAAGCTTAGGATACACAATGCGGGGCAGAGTGAGGCGATGACAAAATCGTGATGTGAACTGTTGATAGCTCTGAGAGTTACGCAGTAGTTGATTACGTCGCTGTTCGGTTTAATTTACTATTTTACATGAGCCGTCGTTGCAATGAGAAATAGAAACAAAGCACATTTCACAGTAGTATATATTTTTTGTTTCCTTTTTGTCACTGTTTGTTAAATACATACATAGAACAAGACAAATGGCTTCTCTACAATGAGGAAACATCTTGCTGGTGCAGTCAGTCACAAAAAAAAGCTGTTCCACCATTGATGAGTTAATTGTTTTACTGATCAAACAGATACATCAGCCAACAGTGACTTTCAAGCTACGTGAGGCCTTTATTACATCATGGAGGAGTAATGGGTCACAATCAAAATTTGAGAGCGAGACCTCCACAGTTCCCTTCACCAGCAAATAATAAACCTTCAACAGTTTGTTTTTCTGTGGGTTTTCTCGTGTATAATAGAAGTTTATTACTATTCTGAAACCAGAAACTGCCTATCTATACCATTTACCCACACTCACCCATCCATAATCATTCAACTGCTTCTGTCACAAAAAAGGAAAAAAAAAAAAGAAGCAGTCATCCAACTCAAACAGTTGATAAAGCCGAGAAAACAAACACTATAAAGTATTACATACTTTAAAAACATAAGCCTATAACTGCAGGCATTTGCAAATGAGTTTCAATGAATGAACCTTTTTGCTTCTTCGTGAGGATTCTCTCATATCTGACAGAGTCCTCACTCTACTACAGGTCGTAGTCGGACCATCCCCGCTGGACTCTGTATACTACGCAAAGTTGGAGGGTCCGAGGTGGGTTACGGGATGGCCAAGGCTGTCCAGAGGAGCACTGGGATAAAACCTTAATGCTTACAATAATAGGCCAAGAGGCCAGGGACAGAGGAAAAAGGGCCAGAGCAAATGGTCCTGGAAATGCAAAGAGCTCCAGGGAACTTCATCCTTACTCATGAGGAAAAATGTGCGGTATCAAAAGTAGATCTGCTTGGCATGTGACGGATTCTGCTCCATGGGGCAGTACGGACATTTCAACCTGAGGACAGGACAGAGGAGGAGAGCAGGAACAGGATGTTACAGTGTGTGGTTTGTTTGTTTAACTGATCCTATTGGTAGTTTCGGCTGATTAACCATAAATCTTGTACACATTATAGAGCTAGCCGTATTCTAAAATGAGCAATTAGTTTTTGAATAGATTTCTTTATTGATAGAAAGTCATTGGTTTTAGTAAGTTTCACCACAATACTGCAGGCTTAAAACAAGGCTTCTTTTTGTTGCGCAGCTGAACAAGTTTTTAATGAAAGAAATCATCACTAATGGTTTCAAGTCCATGTTTACTATTCGTCTTCTGGTTGTGTTTTTCAAACATATTAATGAATATAGCTCTTAATTAGAATGCAATTTTGGCAGAGACAGTGCTTGTGTAATTTCCTCTGGTTAACCACCTGGAAATAATTCACCAGGAATGAGTATGTAAGATTTGAATGTTAAGGAGCCCACCAAAGACAGAAAGTTTTGTGTTACTTCACAATATTTTGCACGCCCTCACAATATGTTAAGACTTTACCGGACTCTGAATTATCTCAGTGGAATCGGGTTTGGCTGTTGGCAGTAATGTAGTGGTGCTGCAAAAACACTTTTCACCAGAGCGCCAACACAAGTCTCGGGCTATGATTAGAGCCGAGAGGAGTCCATGTTTATAGACCAATATTTTGTTATTTTTCAATCTTAACTGTAATGTTTGCTATTGACTGCTGCCATTTTCACCGTATCCACTGCAGCAAAACTTTTGTAAGGTAACACACATCATATTGCAAGGGAAAATGTGATCCAAGATTATACAACATAACTTTTTTAACCGTTGCTACTCACACAACCTTATCCCATCATGCACATATAAATAAACTGGGCTGTATATCCGACTTACTTCCCAGCATTAGTCAGTTTGTTGAGGGCGTCTCTGGAGATGACGTGGCCGCAGATGAGCTTCATGGGAGGATTGCTCTCTGATGTTTGCTGCCTGAGGATCGGGCAGGCAAACACAGAGTGGTACCAGCATTTCTTCCCAAGGTCGATTTCAATCTACAGGAACAGACATGATGGGAATTACCGGAATGATGAAAAAAGAGCATTATCAGATGCCATTTGGAAATTTAAAGGGACTTACAGGAAGCTCATCTTTGTGTGTCCAGACACCGCTGCACTGTCTCTGCTCTATCACCTGCTTGATGTTCATCAGTACTGGCAAGGCCATACAGCCTGATGCAAAACTGCAGAGAAACAGACATCACACCACTGACCCATTACATGTGCAGACATTCAGACAACATGGTGATTGAAAAGAAAAGAAAAATCTACTAATTAACTGTTTCAACTGAAGTCTTAACTTCAGTATCAATGTAACAATTTTAAAAACAAAACAGAGGAGAGATCTAGTGTGTTTGCCTGACCTAACACTGAGTGGAGACTCTACAGAGAGGCCAAGTAAAGCGCAGGCATCCCTGGTGAAGATGTTACAGATCTCAGCCCATTGATTTGTCTCCAGCAGACTGCGGTACGGAGAGTTCTCGATGCCATGACGCAGGTACACCAGACTGCCCATCAGGATCTGAATATCTGCAGGGACAAAAAAAATAAAGAATTGGAAAACACTAACAAACATGAGTGTTGTGAGGAAGACCTCAGAATAATGATGAATTTACATTAAGAAAACTTTCATTTCTTCCTGGCTGCTGTTATACAATTCCCAAATTGTGAGGAATTTTTCTTAAAAGACTAAGACCCTACACTTTTTTTCCAAATTTAGAGAAAATGGTGAAACACAACTCAAATTAACTGTCTCTGCGCGTTCATGTCAGCAATGTCACAATGATGCCACTGTATACTGTATACCTCTCTGGTGCTGAGAGGCGAAGGGCTGGAAGTGTCTGGCATACTGCAGGGCCTCCATTTGGTTGCCAATTCCCCCACTAAGCAGACTGATGAAGTACAAGCGGTGCAACTTGAACTCTAAACTGCTGTTCAGGTCCAAAAGGCGCTGCCGATTCGTCACAGCCCACCTAATAAGGCACAGACATGAATAAGGACAGTTAACTATGTTGACACTTATAATATAGCAAGCAACACCCAAGAGTGATTTTTCTAATTATCATTATGTGTTCAAAAGAGATATCTTTGGCATTACCAAAGTAACCTTTATCTAAATAGAAACTACTAAACGTCTACTAAATGGCCTAAGAGTTCCCCAAAGCTTGAGGTTTTAACCAGATTTAAGTATTTTTGCAAATTTATAACAACTTTTCTATGTAATCCCTCGTGCTACACTGAATGAATGTCTTGTAGTTCATTTTGACATAAAGCAGCTAAAATGTCCTGTGAGAAAAAATAGTGCAGGTCATTTTGTGCTCCTTACAGAGCTGATGGCAGTCTAGACACAAATAGCAGAAAAAAGAAAAAGAAAACATACTCTAGTGCCGGCCTGAGGTCCTGCATCCTCAGAGCTTCAAGGATTCTGTTCAGCTCCAGGAAAGGCTGCTTCATACTCATATCTATAACTACACCAGACTCCTGGAAAACAGACAAGCTTATTTTGAATTATAAAGAATTCTTGCATTAATTATCCTGACAAAAAAAACAAAGATTACACTACATTTGAAGCCTCACAATATTGATTGACTTAATTTACATTTACACATTTTGGAAAAGAATAATCTTAAAGCCAATCGAGATACATTTAGACCACAAACGTTAGTTACTTACCTGACAAAGATCCTCTGCTACACTGAGCATCCCTTGTCTGTACAAGTGCTCCACAATCGTCTCACTCAGGTATTTCTGTCTCTCTGGGGTGTCCCACACTGTCTCTGCCACCACAGCGCTGATCTCTGCATCAAAATTCTGTAGAATAGGATAACAGAGGTTAATTATATGTATGCTAAATGTTGAATGTTAAAGACAGTTGCTGCCTCCTCTTACCCTGTCAATTGCTTTGCCCACTTTTGACACACTGCCATGGATGTCCTTATGTCGGGAGGCTAGCATCTGCACTGTTTCTTTGATATTCTTACAACACTGCGCCATAGTCTGAGATAGGACTGATAAGTCTGCATCTTGTACTCCTGCAAAAGAGAAAACGCAAAAGGCTTCAATGTGAGTGTCTACAATAATATGTGCCTGATTAACTGGGATACAGCACACAACAAAGCACCATTTTAATTTCTGATGGGACAAAGACATTACAACTGCTCAGAAAATAAGATTTTTCTTTCTTACAAAAATATATCTTTAGTTTTCAGTCATCTTGTATGCACCAGTTCTTACCAAAAGCAACCAGCTGTCCTCGGATTTCGCAGACACTGCGCAGGAGCTCGTCTAGCCTCTCCTCAGACTGGTGGCCATACATTACAAAGCGATGAAGCACTTTCTCCAGCTCCCGCTCAACACACGCACACTGTTCCATGATTTAGGCTGGAACACTCACACACACAACAACAACACCTACATTTAAGAGAGAGAAAAAAGGATAGGAAAAAAAAATACAGGTCAAAGAAAGGGAACACGTAATATAGCCCCATTAATAGTGGATTTATTTTTGGCCAGTACCCATACAGTTGTTAGAGAATATGATAACAATGTAACAGTATTATTATGAATGGTTTGGGCTGCAATTATGATTTTTTCATCAAGATTACCATGCATCAAAATAGAAAAAGGTCCACACACTGTTAAGCTCCTGATGGGCATTTTTTATTGTTTTCAGAAGGCAAAGATCTTGTAGATCAAAAAGTTGCCTTGTGATAACTATAAAATTTGCCCACTGGGAACTTAACAGTGTGGGGATCTTTTACTATTTTTATCCACATTAGTAATTTTTTTTGTCCTGCCCTTGTGAGTTTTTTTTTTTTTTTTACCAGATGTGCTCACACTAGTTTTTCTTATCAAGATTAACATGCAAATTATTTTTCAATAAATTGTTTCATCAAAAGATTAGAAAATGAGAAAAGGTCAGAAAACAGTGAAAAATGCTGAATTCCCTAAAGCTCAAGGTGATGGCTATCAAATCTCTTCTCTTGTTTGGTGAGCAGCTAAAAACCCAAAAAGATATTCAGTTTACACTTGGCACCAAAAATCAGCAAAACATCACATCTGAGCAGATAGAACAAGGTTGTATGAGGTTATTTGGCTTGAAAAATGACCAAAAAATCTATTTTTTAAACAGCAGGAGATCAATGGCCATGCAATCAACTAATCTTTTCAGCTGATTTTTTAACCTGATAACAAAAGCATAATAAATTATTTCAATGGCTTAAAATTTGTCTTTAAAAACCTGTATTAGGCATCACAGTTAAATGTTGGAAAATATATGTGTCAGTGTAGTCTAAGGGTGAAGCTGTTTCAAAACTACCTAAAACATATATTTGCAAAAAAGACATGCCAATAATAAATTATTGGCCCAGCTGATGAATTGAGCATGCCCAGATGATTAAAGCTTTGTTTTTTTCTGTAGTTTACAGCTCTCTGTAGTTTGTTGCAGTGGGTTAAACACAAAAGAAATCCAGTAAGTATGGATTGTGGTTATTTTGAACAGTGTATAAGGCCATTACATTATTTCAATGTCACAAACCAGTTGCTGGCTATATTTGGCATATTTGGTATCATACTGGCAATCCCAAGACAGCCCAAGTTACACAGTTTAAAAAAGACATCTAGTAGACTCTCATTTTTCATAAAGAGAAGAAAAGGGTAAACCGAACCAGTACTGCTCTAATAAAAAGTTTGCTAACTACTAGCAGGGCCTCAACAATGTTAAACGCAGGCACAGTGTGTACTCTGCGGCCTGGTGTTTACTAACGCTAGTCAACACTAGCGTCTAAACCATACATATAACATATAATCTCATCATCAGGTTACCAAAGCAAATGCTGATCAGTGACTTTGTCCAACCAGCTGGTCTGCACGCAGATAGTATTACGTTTTTATTAGAAAAACATCTAATTACTGATTTGTTTGGCTTTGCTGTAACTCACCGCTTATAAGCTGAATACAGAAAATGTCCACCTAGCAGTTACCGTAATACAGCTAACCATCATAACGTAAGCTATATTTCTATTTAAACACTAAAACGCCGCGTTGCGTATTTCAGTTACTCACTACCGATGAAAAATGCGAAGTACCACCAACCACTAGTCGTGTATTTTGTTTCGATGCGGTAGTTTAAGAAATTAAGCTGCCGCACAGCTAACATAAACAAACGGTATCACTGTGGCTGGCTATCTACAAAAGCTCGCCATTGCTAGCAGATACTTAGCTAGTTGGTGTTAGCCAGCTGCTGACTGACAAGGCCCAAATAATATCAGGAGAGAATGACAACCGGCTCGTCTTCATTATTTAGCGCTGCCCCGACGCGTACAGCATCTATCGCCTTTTGACTAAATTATAAAATATGTTTAAATAAACGCCACTCACCTATCCTGCTAATTAGTTAGCAGACATTAGCGTTAGCCACTTGCCTGTTATGGCAACACTTGACCAGCAGTCGTAATGCGGATCTTCCTGTGTCGCATTCTGCCTCAACGGGACATTTCACAATAAAAGTCACTTTCTCTGCGACATCAAACAGCTTAGTGCACACAATATGATTCAATCAGATTTATCTCTTTTGCAAGGGCGTTTTGAAGCCTTCACAATTTATCCTGAAAAAGTCGGCACAGTAAGGATACTAATGCATCACCATGTAAACAACATTTAAATGTTATAGCTGTTCAATTAAATGTTTGAGATCATTTTAAAAACCATTATTGGGTAGTTTCATCTGCATCATATTTTTAAGTCAGTCATATGATATGAATGTAAAGTCTTAATCTGCAACATAACCAGTACGTATAGCAATATGTAGTGTAGTAAAAAATAGAAATGGGCATGAAATAAAGGCTGAATATTCAGGTACAGTACAATAACTCAAAATTGTCCTTCGCTGATAACCAGAAATTGAAAGGCCTAGTGTGTAGGATAAACTAGCATCTAGTGGTAAGATTACAGAACTGAAGCGCCTCCCTCATGGATGTATTATAAGGCCTCCCTTGTACCAAACCTGTAGGACAGACATATCCAAAGTCTGGCCCAGGGTCTTGACCTTTCGCTAAACCCCGCCCTCATACGCCACGAGCCAATCACATTTCGTGCATCCATACAATGCGCGCGGACATCCTGCTGGTACACCTCCACAGAAAAGCATTAGAAGCTTTGATTTTCCTGTGGTTTCATTTAAATGTATCCAGTTAAAACTTTTTAAAAATGGTCAAATGATGTGCATGGGGTAAATGTAACACTGATACGACGTATCCTGAGAGGCTATGGAGTGTTTTTTATCCCCTTCCCTAAACTTCACATAAACAACGCAAAGTGTCTCCTTTGGATTAGGTTTGTGTGGCAGACCACACAGTCAGCTCAACGTGAAGAAGATAAACAAGGATGTCTATGTTTGTCCTAAGGTAAGACAACTTAGTGTTAGCAAAATCTGCTGCAAAGTGACAAGCATAACCTCATACACTACCTCATAAACTTGCTAGGTAGCGTTATCTTAAGTTAGCTAAGTTAGCTAAGTTAATGTTATGGCCAACTTCAGCTTCATGCTGGTAGCTCATTATGTTGTCTATTCAACTTAGTCTTAGTATTTTTGTTCTTTGACAATTGGACGTCAGTGTTAACTGTAGCAAAAGGTTGTAGTTAAAGCCCACCCAACTGAAAACTATCAAAGTTAACTTAGCTGTAACATTACAAAGAAAGCAAAGGCTGGCTAACGCTAACACCACAGCATTGCAAAGTCCCTTTTGATGGCTTCTGGGTTTAATAAGGGACTTCTGTCCCCTAAAGTTCTGTATAGCATCTTTGTTTGTGACACTGACAGCTGTCATTTGTAGTTTAGGCAGCAAACCAATTGTTTGTCAGAGTGAGCTAAGGGGGCGGGGGTTATCGATAGGTCAACTGTGGCCCTCAAAACAATTTCAAAGGCCCTCAGCTTGACAGTTGCAAGAGTTCATAACGAGCCGCTCATCTGAATCAGCTGTGTTGGAGATCTAACACATGCAGGTCTAGTGCTGCTCAAGAAGTGGTTCAGGGAACACTGTCCTAAGGTAACACGGAAATTCTCATTTTCAGGTGACTGTAAACTAAAGAAAACATATTTATGATATATAACATTACTGCCAATAGAGTGCTGCAGGAATGAGTCCTAAAATGCGGAAATGAGTTAGCATTTTAACACTCCTGTTTCCCTTGTCTCAAAGTCACTGAATCTTTTAAACTGGTTTTGGGTTAGATGCCCGAAATAGGGTCTATGGTTAATGCAAGCTAAAGAAACTTTCACGTTTTGATCTACGACATAAAATGCGTCAGTAAATACACCACTCATGAAATTTACAGCTTTTACGTGTCTTTAAAAAGGCAGTTGCTAACAAGTGACTTAATGGGACTACCGAATATAATCACTACAAACACAGCTTTACAGCCTCGTTAGAGTGGCGAAAATTAAGTCGGGCAACTGTAGAGTAATTTGTTTATAGCCTAATGTGAGCTCTTTACTTCTGGCAATTGCATTTACGCTTAAATAATCACAAAAGTGGTGTTTATTTGTGAAGATTATCTTGATGAATAAAACATGTAAGTGTCATAAATTTTTGTTTGCCACAAAACTAATTTTCTGCAATGATCCAAAAGCTAATGGAAAATCCCATAGGCTTTTTCACAAGGGAACCAGGGCAATGCCAACTTCTGAGTATCCCAATGGAAAAATGTCAGCCCTGCATCAGTCTGTTAGCATTGATGGAGGAAGTATTTAGCTCATTTGAGTAAAAGTACTAATATCAAATTGTAACAATATTTCAATGTAAGTAAAAGGCTTGCATTGAAAATGCTACTTACGAGCTTTCAGCAGAATGTACACCACTATCAAAAGTAAATGTATAAACTGTGAGTGTATATACTGTTTAATTATATATATATATATATATATTTACACATACATATACATAGTGTGTGTGTGTGTGTGTGTGTGTGTGTGCAAAATGGTGTATATTATAGCATTACATTATAATTATTATTCATGCATTAATGTTTACACAGCATGTTATTGCTTAAATTGTAGGTAATTTTTTTATTTAAATAGGGCTGCAACTTTTCATTCAGGATTAATCTGCTTGTTATGTTCTTGATTAAGTCATATGTCACTTTTTTTGGTAAAATTAGGTAAATGGTCAGTAATGCCATTCACAATTAGTGAATATGTTGTGTCAAATTCTCAAAATTATTCTTTGTGCTATTATTAAAAGCAAGTAAAAACAGCAAATATTGACATTTGAGAAGAATTTGATAATTGTGTCATGAACTTAAAATATTCAAGTAAAGTACAGATAGCTCAAAATTGTACTTGAGTACAGTGCTTGACTAAATGTACTTAGATACATTCCCCCACTGAGTAGTAGAAACGTGGCTTGTGTTGAGCTCGGCCTAGAAGAGTAACTAGGTCAGTCCAAAAAAGATAGATTGGAAATGTGATCTTACGTTTGATATGATCTTACTGTTTGTCATAAATACTGGCACTTAAATAACTCATCATGAGACTGGACCCTTGTTTAGCATCTAATCCCACAGAGAGAACACAAGCTGTGATGAATTTTAGAAAGTAAGTCATGTTTATTTATCTTCACACATAAGGAAGTGCAGTGCCAGACCACATTTGACATTTGCTCAACATGTGGACGCTGCACATCAGTCTCTCTACCAAGCCCGTTGATTTAGAAGAGTAATATACATTTGTCTGCTTATGGATGTCCACGCAGCACATTGTTTATGCATGACTTAATGGTGTGTTGCATTGCTGAGGCTGGGTGAGGTCGTTGGACTCGAGCAGGCTGGTGTGACTAATCTACCAGTGATGTAGACTAAAGCTCCCCATTGCTAAGGTGCTCATCATTCTTTCCCTCTGAGTCCTCCTCCAGTCTACTGTGCTGCCATAACCGCAGAGGTTAAAATATATCAGCGCTTCTGTGCACTTCAATTCACACAATCTCACACTCAGTACACACAAGTGCTTTCACGCATGCATGCATGTTGACCTTTCCAACCTATTAAAACTGTTTAGTTATGAACAATCATGTTTTACACTTTCACTTTGTTTTTGATGTAACATCTGTTTTTATTTATAACACATAAAAAATTGTGCAGGTCCATTTATGAGCTATAATCATAGCCATCTTCACCTTATAGTGCCTGTTTAGAGTTCAGCAAGGTGATGATTCATGTTTGTCATGCCATTAGAGCCTCCAGTGAAATATGAAATTATTTACAGGATATCCTTGAAAAGGAGTCTTTGGGCTTTACTAACAGTAATTCAGTTATACACAATTAACCATTTAAAACCACAGCAAATTGGCTTGATATCTTTAAATAACATGGGAAGAAGGTGACATGACAATAAATGGCCCAAACATTAGCAAGAAATTTGTAAAAAGTTATAAGTAAATTACCTAAAAATAAGCAGAAAACAAAAAGCCATTACTAAAAAGTTATATGAATTTTACTGGAAAGTTTAAAAAAAAAAAGTAATAAACAAACAAGACATTAACCTTAAGGGAATGCTAAAAAAAAATCTAATATATAAGTAAAACTATGATGTTATTTTCTGGTGATTTTTTGTTTTTTGCTAAAATCTAGCTAACTATTTCTTTTGGTCACCTATTACTAATTTTTAGCATTTTGCGGGACATTTCTTGCCAAGTTACGATTTTCACCCATGTTTTCAAAAGAATTCAAACAAATGTTCCCATGTTTCAGAGGTTTAAATGTTTGTGAAATGAGTCTGAACACAGCACAAGAAAAATAATCTAGATCCAGGTGTCAAAGGGTTAATGATGTAATAACATGATATATAACTCTTTTGTTAAAACCAAATCCGCCAAGGTCACAGACTACGCTCCCACTTTGGCCACAGTCACACCAATAATGTGTGCACTTGCGGCAATGTATGACACCTCAGACAGATAAGAGAGCCAAATAACATTTACTAGATGGTTGACTTTTCAGTGTGGTGCCAGCACATATAATATACCCTCAGTCACTGCCTTTTGCAACATTCAGTCAGGCTGCAATCGAAGATTTTCCATTGGCTTGCCCTGAGTGACTTAATGACTGAGAATGGCTGGTAATCTCATAAGGTATTACGTTAGGGACAGGGGGCTTATGCAAACTCCCTACCATCAAACATGCCCAGACAACCACAATATGGTCTGGAGGGTACTGCTATTGTACCAATAATAATAAGCACAGTAAAAAAACATAACCCCCTTTGATCAAACATTTGGCATGTGTTTATGACAGGAAAGCTTAAATGTGAATTAGAGACAAAAACATTTGATCCTCAAATGTGAAATATCCAGACATGAAAAGAAAAAAGCATGACTTTAAAACATGTGTGAGCACCTTACCGAGTGTTCATAACCATGCAGTGCACAAGAGTTCTGCATGTGACCTGTCAAAGTTGACAGTTAACCTTTGACCTGTTGTACCCGAGCTACACCTTACAGTATCATTCACCCCGGCACACACTCACAAACACACACATACAAGCATACATTAACCACACCCTTAATGTTAAGTATAACATCATGTGTAGAGGTTAAATGGACAATGTGTGGGCTGTACTTCGATCTCTGTATTTTCCCTTTCTTCCCCCTTCCAGCATTCCCAGGGAAACAGCTAAAGCTATGGCTATCTGGCCCTGATAGTATGGGTCTATATATAGAGGAGCCCTGTGACTGATTTGGCTCCAAGTGTCAGATTCCAGGCGCACTCACTTGTCCTGGCCGGATCAGCACCTGCTGCTAACTATAAACCTACCCACCCCTGGTGCCGCCCCCCCTTTAGCCCAGCTCACACAGGAAAACCAATGTCCAACCAAATCCTAGCCAGGAGAAGAAAAAAGATTCAGGTTAGACTCTGTAAGCAATTTCCCCGAGGCCAGCTCAGAGGGGAGGGGCAGAAATGGAGATGGAAGCATTAGAGGATGTAATGGGCCCGAGCGAGATGTCCCTCTGTGCTTTTTCTATTCAAGTCTGATACAGTGCCTTTTACATTCTGAAGTTGTCTAGACAGTGTGGCTCTGCCAGACTGGGCCGTACGGAGCTGCTCACTCCTCAATTCAGCAAAGAGGGCTTGTAAATGTGGAGTGTGCTGTGAATTTCGAGAGACAGTTCGGTGGATGAGGGGGAAATATTGCAACACAGAGGAACTCCATGCCCTTGGGAAAGCCTCATCATTGGCCAAAGGTACAGTACCAATCATTCTGTCTTTTCCTAGTAGCATGAGGAGCAGGCTCTCTTTCTTTAATCAGTCCCACAGAAGGCGATGTGGATGGTTTAGAGATAGGGTGTGTTTTTAGAAAAGCTAATCTGACCATTGTCACTTTCCATGTTCATGTAAATTGATTAATTCTCAGGTTTTGTGTATTCAAACAAGTCGCAAGTAATATATAATGTCTAGATTAAATCTTATGAGCATTTAAGCAGGAGTATTTTTAGTCGGTGTAAAGTGAATCTTGTGTATTCTTTTGTGTAAATTTGAAATTTCTTGCTACTGCTCTTGAAGGCAGAGTGACCATGATATTTTTGTTCTGGACCCTTCTTTGGGGTTTAAAATATATCTGTGTACTGCACGTATTCTCAGAAAATTTGAGTTTTGAAGCTACATTTTCAGTTGACAAGGAAAACAAAATAGAAACATTGCACGATTTAGCCTTTATATTAATATTTTCTTTGTCTCTCTGTGATATTCATTAGTGTTACTGGTGATATAAATGAATGAGCTACACACTTTCCAGGTGACCATATCTTATTTCCAGTCCAGGAGCAGAGCCCAGAGCAGACGAGGGGAGCAGACTGGACAGGCCACAGTGAGAATTTGGAGCTTGTGGATGAGCGATGGACAGCTGGACTCTCCAGGGGGACAGCTACTCCTTCCTGCGTAGTGCACCCCACCGCAACTTTTCCCTTTGCCATCGTGACGGCACCCCCAACCACATTGAAATCTTTGACATCATCAACGTCCCTAGTCAGCGCAGTGCCATTTCAGAGACCACCTGCCTTTGTGACATTTTTGGAGACGACTGTGAGTCACCGTCCCTCTCAAGCAGCCCCGCTGTAGGGGCTGTTGTCCCTTCCCAGAGGGAGGTGGACGGGATAGCTGCTGCATCACCTCTGGTGGATGATCAGAACGACTCCTCGGGTTCTTATCACACAGCGCCGGGTTCCAGTGAAGGAGAGGAGGGCTTTGAGGATTCAAGAGAAAGACTTTACAGCCCCCTGTTTCAGAGAGAGTCTGCAGTGAGGAGGCAGTCAGAGGGGGAGGAACTGAGCTCTGGGCATCCTGAAGTCTCTGAGGACAATAGCCCAAATTTAGATCCAAAAAGCAAATCACCAGCACCTCAGCTTAGTACAGCTAGCCCATCATCTGACATCCTCAACACTGGTCATAACCGCCCCTGTACCCTCAGCACAGAGAGAAGAACAACATCCTTGTCTTCTTCCTCAGCTGAAAAACGATGCTCACCATCATCCCCTAGCCCTAGAGAGGTTGAGCCAGACACTGAAACAAGGAGAACCACTCCCTCTTTCAAAGATAGACATAATAGCCTCTCGCATCAGTCTTTATCTCCAAGTCCCTCCCCTGAGCCTCGGAACTGTGTCAGCTCATCCTCCTCTGAATCTGTGAACACTCAATCGTTACCTGAGCTAAGGAGCATCTACGTCCCTCAGCACAGCAATTCCTCACCTGAACCCACATCCAGAGATTGTTCTCTAGATTGTACAAAATCAGCGTTTGAAACCAGAGCCATCCTTTCATCTCCTTTACCTTCATTCATTGACACAGAGCTATCACCCCAGTTGAAAGAAACACTGGCTTCTCCTGAGTTGAATAATAGACCCTACTCCCCTGATACTCAAGCATCATCTCCTTTTTCTGAACTACGAGGGAGGATCTCACTCCCTGATCTCCTCAGCAGAGGCTCCACACCTGATATTGAAGATCATACCCCCACCCCTGAGCTGATCTCTGATCCCTCCAGTGCAGAAAGGGACACCACGACTACTCCTGAGTTTAAAGACACAAGGTTATCATCTGAACCTGTCAGTGCTGTGTCTACACCTGCCCCTCGATACACACCTCCCTCACCTGTCATTTCAATAGCAACATCTCCTGAGCTTGTTGAGAGTGGTGTCTTACCTGAATTAAGACACACAGCTTCCTCACCTGGCCTGCTCACTGCTGCTTCTCCAGTTACAACCGGGGCAAGAACTCCCTCTCCCAGACATATTTCAACACCTTCTGAAAGCAGAACCCAGGTGTCTTCACCTGCTGTAAGTCATAACTTATCACCATCACCAAGGAACTGCTCTCCCATAGAGCACAGACATACAGCTCCCTCACCTGAAATCAGGATTACAGCTTCATCACCCAAGGTCGGTAGGAGAGAGTGGTCTTCTGAAGCGGAGACAACATCAGCATCTACACTCCTAGAGCCTCACTTTGCTTCATCAAGAAGCCTCACTGCGTCCCCTCATATTACAGGGATTTCTTACTCTGTTGTTCAGCCAGAGGACAGGGAAACTCCCCCATTTCCTGAGCTCTCTCGTCTCTCTACCCCAGAGCTTCATAGGACACTTGCGTCCCCTGAAGCAAGGAGCCCTACACCAAGCAGAGACAGTATACAGAGCAGTATAGCAGAGTCCACTGGCACACCAAGAGGCTCACCTCATATATCGGACTTTGCAAGCTCTGCCCTGCAGCCTGAAATCCCTCTGTCGCCACAGCCCAGGTACCAAACACCTTCACCTCAGCAGAAGAATCACACTCCTTCACCTGAGCCAAGATATCAAACCCCTTCATCAGAAAAGTATCTAAGTCCCTCACCTCAGCACAGAAGTAGAGATCCATCACCTGTTGCCCCATCTCCTGAGAATTGTTATCAACAGTGTCCATTGGCAATCCAGTCCACAGTGAGAGAGTATAACCCTCAGAATACACAGCCTATTCCTCCTCTAAGAAACACAACTGAGGTTGAGACGGATTCCTACTCTGTTGATAATACAGAAACAAAAGAGAGTGCGTCACCCTTATTTGAATTAGACAGAGGAGACAAACCAGGTATAGTTGACATTAAAAGCAGTTCACCATTGGTGCCAGATCAGTCACCTGCATCACATTTACCTCTCTTAGCTGAGAACAAGGTAGAGAGTTCACTAAAACAACAAAGCACAGAGACAGAAGCAAGTGTAGCTTCCTTCCCCGAGGAAAAACAAACAATTAGCCCTATCTTTGAGCACAAAGAGGACACTTATAATAATCCATCATTTGCAAACAAGTCTCCCTCTCCTAATCTTAAAGTCTCTAAGGACAAGAGTCCAAATATTTCACTTGTCCACACCTCACCTGTGCAGAGACTGGAAAACCCACTGCAGCAATTCAACACTTATTCCCTAACTTCTGAAAGTAGCAGCTCATTAAAATCATCTTGGACACCTGAGCCTGCAAGAAGACAGCTGTCAACCAAAGTTAGACGTGAAAACAGAGAACGGATAACAGAGGACATGGCCCACCATGTAAACAGAAGGCGCACTCCTTCTCCGCCACTCACCAGGTTTACACCTGTCCACATCATAGCCCCTGAGAAACCATACAGACAGTGGCAGAACAGAAGCCGCAGCCCCTCTCAGGTTGTAGCATCCTCACTGAGTGGAAATTTTAAGGAAGTGGTGACAAATAGGGAAATCCCCAATGTTGCTTATGTTGATAATAATAGCCAGGCCCACTGGGTCAGGCAGGGAAGGCAATTGGAGATGGAGAGGGAAATGCATCTGGAAGAGAATAGAAAAGTAGGTAGGGAGCATCGAAGGGAAAGGGAGATGGAGAAGGAGAGAAAGAGGGAGGAGCCGGTTCCTGAAAAGGGGAAGGGTTGGCAGGGGGACGCCAGTTACAGAGGGGAACAGGTTGAGCTGTCATTCAATGCCAGGAATAGAAAAGGGCCTGTGAGTCGCGGTGCAGCTCCCACAAGCAGAGAGACCCGTCAGGGATTGCCAACAGTGCATTCCTATTCAGAGGGCTTGCTTGCCACCAGACAGCTACAGCAACAACAGCTTAGACTTGCTTCCCAACAAGACCCCAGGGGTGGTGTTCCTAGCAGACGCCTTCAACCTCCTGCACCCCACAACAAGAGCAGTGCTCCTGGACGCGTGGCTGCAAACAGGCCCTGCCAGAGTTCCAGCTCCAGCATGGGGAGTGAGCTTGATGACGCAGATGATGAGGTGAAGTGGTTCACAGACTTGGCTTTCCGCAGCCTGTCAAGCCCTGAAGTAGATTACCTTGACATGTACAACTCCAGCCACCGTTCATCTACCAACATTTCTCAACCATCTACCCAGGACAGCCCAGCTGGGGTCAGTGCCTCCTGGCCGGCCTATGCTGACTTCAGGGGTTCTGCTCAAAAGCTGGACAATGATGAACTTTCCCTCCAGCAACCATCTTCATACTACTCAGATGGCCTCGATCCAGCAAGGCGTTATGAGATGGGTAGCTTTGAGTGCGTAGATGTGGCTGTGGAAAGAGAGGACTCCAGGAGGGTTAGAAGAGGAGTGCCAAAGAGACAAATCCAGCTGAAGAGGAAGAGTAATGCTGAAGGGAAGCAGGATGAGAGCAGTGAAAATAGTAGTCCAGGGTTACCAGGGATGTTGGAAAGCCCCTCTCTAGAGGGTCACTCCAGAGAGACATTTATTAGACAACACAGCACACCAGCAGCAATGCAGGAATGCTACCCTTCTGAGTGCAGTCCTGAGCCCAATCAACAAAATGAAAGAAAATCAAAACTCCAGAAATCTGCTTCTCTGGATGAAACCTGCACCAAAACCAAGATGGCCACTTGTCTTATCAAGAGTGTGTTGTCTAAGAAGATGCAGAGTGTTGATAAACAGCCTGATGACCAGGCAGAAGAAGAAGGGAGCCCTGCTTTTGAGAAAAACAACCCACCAACAGAAAGTGCAGCTGCACCACTCAAAGAGTCCCCAAAACCTGATGCACATAATTTAAGTTCCAGCCTTCAGTCAGATTATAGTGTCTCATCTGAGGGTGTCCCTGGGAGAGGAGAAACAAGCACAAAGGATGGAGCCAAACCACCAAGAAGCTTTGGAGGGAGATCCAGTAATAGGCCAGGTTCATCCAGCAGCAGCAGAAGTGTTAGCTTTTCACAGACTGAGAGCGAAGAGACTGATTCTCAAAGCAGGAGTGCCACATCTTTAAGGTCTGACAGTTCTGAATTTAAAGCACCATTTGATAGTAAACAGTCAAGAAGTGGAGTACAAAGAGCAGATGACAGTAAAACATGGGACGGAAGAGAGAGTGGTGACTCAGCAAATGCCATTGCCAGGAATATGGACGCTCCTTCTGCCACTGGAGCCGGCAGCAAACAGGCCAGAGTGACAAACAGAGACCAGGAATTTGAAAACACAGAGGACCATAAACAACTGCAACAGAGTGCCAAGGACACCCACATGTCACAAACACAGGATATCACGCTCAAAGCAGTGGAGAAAAAGAAGGCCTCCCTAAATGTCCGTCTCACACCTGAGGCAGAAAACAAATCTGAAGCTTCTTCACCAGATATAAAGGAGGAAAGGCTAAAGAGCAGCGTGGATGACAAAACAGAGGAGGAAGAAGGAAATAATAAAGTAAAGGTCCCCATTCACAAAGTCAGAGATGTGAGGCGGCTTGTGAAAAATACATATAATCTGTCCTTCAAGGCGACAAGTGCTGTAATGCCAACAAATGTGAATGAAGAAAGGTTGGAAACTTTTAATGAGGAAAGGAGGGAAGAGGTCATAGCAGAAGAGGAGAGGGAGGTAAGCCAAGAGATAAGGAGGGTGGAGAGGGAAGATGAGTTCAGGATGGAGAGGGAAGAGGGACAGAATGAAGAGGTAAAGCTGTTAACCTTATCTCCACCTCATCAGAGCAAAGGAAGTCCTCGACCACAACCAATGCAAATTGAGTACAAGGCTGTTTGCTGGAAAGAAGACAAAAATAAAACGCCATGCAGCAAGAAAGATTCTGAGTACCCAGGTGAAGAACCCCATTCTTCTCCAAAGCTTGTCACAGAGGTAAGCAGAGAATCGCCCTCGAATGCAAATACAATTAATTACACAACTGGAGACACAGCAATTGCAAAGCCATGTCAACGTGATCTAAACATGGCAGCAGAAACATCAGAGACAGAAATGCATAGAGTGCCAGACAACGAGGACAAACCATTGGTGGTTAGAAAACCCCCCATGCTCGGCAGCCTCCCCAAACAGCCCAGTAAGGAAAGAGAGGTGTCCACTGCTGTAGTGTTAATCAGGGATGCATCCAACAGGACCAAGACATCTGCATCGCCAGCTCAGGAAGAGATTCCAATCCAAACCACAGCTGCTTCACGTTCACCTGGACCTACTACACCTGCTAGCAGTGGCCACTCAGTTTCCATGTTATTAAAGGAAAAAGGCTACCAAGCTGACATTGGAGCAGTAGTGGGTGACAGCCAAAATGGAGGTAAAGGGGCTCCACATAAGCATGTGAACTGCCTAGAGATCCCCCTTCAGACCACATTTCCTGCAGATGGAGGGCGCAGTGAGTCTCACAGAGAGAGGACATTTTCCTCCTCATCCACCACATCTGGCCCTTCAGCAGCACCTGATAATACAGACACACTAACAAAGACGAGAGAAGACGAGGGCAGTAAGCCTACACTAAAAGACACAGCAAAGCAAAAAAGTGCTTCTCTGCTGAGGAATTCCCAGGATCAAACACCACTTCCTGCCAAAGCGAAGGAACTTGGAGATTTTGAAGCCGTTAAAAGACTAGATCCGACTTTCCCCCCAAGGTCACCTGCAATACGGAGATTCAAACCACAGCCAATTGAGGTTAAGTCACTCTCTAAAGAAACACAGAAACAAGAGGTACCCACAAACCTTACAGGAAGCAGCGGGCCTCAAACCATTGAAGTAAAATCTATAGCTAAAAATTCTCAAAAGCCGGTGGTGCCTCCAAAGCCAAGCTGCAAATTTAAACCTGCGGATTTAGGAGCAACTCCAAATGATGCACAGAAACCATCGGCAACAATATCGACTGTAAAACCACAAGGTGAAGAGAGGCCTCAAACTATTGTAGTGTCCTCGCCAACAATCTATAGAAAGATCTCCAGTGAGTCCACATCAACATCAAACTATACAAGAAAACTAGCTGTGTCTGCGGTATCCAGCCTCAAACCTCCTCCTTGCAAAGCAGCAGCAACCACCAGCTCCAATCTCTCATACCAGTCAACAACACCATCAGAGACAGAGGCATCTAATGACAGAGGTCAGCAACAAAAGCCAGTGGCCTTACCTCAGAGCTCTAGATATACACAAAGACCCACAACTTTGGCTGCAGCTCCAGTATCAGCCACTGGGCCGGGATTGACCTCAGCCCCAGGTCAAGTGTCTGACCTGAAAGCAAACCTTGTACCTGGACCTGACTCAGCTGGAACCAACCAGCCACACCAGCCAGCTGTTATGGATACAGACAACCAATCACAGAATCCCAGGTTGGCATACCCTCAAGAACAAACTATGCCGGTAGCTTCAAACAATACAAAACAACCCGCACCTGTTTCCACAACACAGGCGCCAGGATACACACACCAGCAATACCGCAGATCGCTCTCCAGCGAGCGCTCCCAACGAACAGATGACATGCGTTTTTACGCCTCAGATGACCCTCCAAGCTACGATGAAAGGGAGAGCTTCAGTCCACTCATGCTCCCAGATCTGACTCCCAGGAGGTCAAATCGCTATCAGCCCTCCTCCCGCCCTCCTCCCTGCTCCTGCACAGCTGGCTGCCCTTCCCACCCTGGTCTCACCCCTCCTCACCATCACCGCAGCCCCCATAACCTCACCCCTCCTGCCCCTTCACACTCTCCAGGCCAGACACTACCTTACCCAGTGGCTCAGCCCCCTCTCCGCCCCCATCAGTGCAGACCTGACCCTCAGCCGATGAGCTACCAGCCTGGCTCTCCCAAATCAAGTCCTCTTGGTCCAAGCCAGCCACCAGGCATGTACCAGCCTCTCCACCAGCCTCCTCCTTGCCCTCCCCACCCCTCACTCATACAGGCTTGCCCTGCTGACCGCCAGGTACAGCCACCCCAGCATATCGATCCTCGACGACCTCCTGTCCACAGGTCCCCCCAACAACAGCCTCCAAGCATGGCTGGGGCTCCTTACAGCGATCATGGTCACAACCACTCCCCTGGCCTTCCTCCTATGGATCCCCAGTACCTATGTGGCCCTCAAAGCCTGGGGCCATCCTATGGCTCTGAATATGGGGGAGACAGCTCCAGTTTGTACTCAGAGAGCAGCTATGCACAGCCACCTCGCAGAGTGCTCCTGGATCCTGAGACTGGGAAGTATTTTTACATTGAGGTGCCTGTACAGCCACTGAGAAAAATGTTGTTTGACCCAGAGACTGGCCAATATGTGGAAGTGCTCATCCCGCAGCAAGCAATGTCACATTCAGGCCTGTATCCTCCCTCAGCAGCCCCCTACCCATCTCTCCACAACCCCAACATGTACGCTCCTGCTCCGCAGTACATGCCATATGCAGCTCCCCCTCCCCAAGCCCACCCCCAGGCTCAGCCTCAGCCACCCCGATATCCCGAGGCTTCTGCTACAGCAACAATGCACCCAGGTGGGCCTGGGGTCAGCTACAGAAATCCCTCGGGTCAGGGGTCCAAGCCAGAGACCCCCAACCATCCACCACTGGACCAGAGCTACCTGGAGAGTATGTATTATGTCCCTACAGGGATGAACGCAAGCCCCAATCCCACCCCACCAGACTATTACCACAAACATCCCCCCAACCTTCCCCCAACAGGGGGGAAAAGGTCCTGAAATAGAGGACAGAGGCCGCCTTCCTGGAGCCTGTTGGGTTTTAAATACACCGTGTATAAAGGAGGTGTCTAATGTTAGCCTGTAATGTTACTTGAGTTTTCACATTGCAACTGAAGACAGCAATTCTTTGGTTGTTGTTCATTTGCCGCTGCTGCTGCTGCTGCTTGTTCTGTGCTACATTGCCTTTATAGCCCAAGATATATTCTTGAGTTAATACTTTCTAAAACATGATGGAGAGTAAGCCTTTTTTATGAGGTGTTCTTAAAATTATAACATAAATCTAAAATGATTTATTACAATTTTTGTCACTTTTGATACAGGACACAAACATCATACTGTACGTTCACCAGTTATGCACAGGCAGTACAAATCAATAGGTTTACTGATTTAGAGATGTGTGTACTTTGACAACCGATATTCCCAAAAAACTTGAAAATACTGTTTTAAAAGAACCTCATATTTATATTATTTTGTTTCTCTTATATTGGATGAGTGAGTTTGTGCACATGATGTCTGCAACAGCAATGCCAATAAAATATGTCATATATAAATTGCTCTGTACTCATATCTGTTTTTGTTTAGAGTTCTCCATCTCTACATCTATTTATTAGAAAAATCATGTAAGCATGGTGTTATATACTAAAACTATAGTCACGTAGCTTTACGAAATAATGCAGTCTTGCAAAGTCTTTCTATGAAATGTTATTTCACTTTGTAATGTCTTTAGAAATTGCATTTGTTTTCATAGTTTGCAGTGAGAGGTGTGGGTAAAAAAACAATACAATTAGGGAGTTTCTCAGGGGGCATGTGCACAGACATTGTCCCTGCTCCTCATCTTATTACCACATAAGTGTACCAAATTTACTCATTTACAATATAAAGAACTCTACAATCTCGTATATATGAAACCATATATTAGTTTTAGAGATCCATAAAAGATTCTGACCCAAAGAGAGTATTCTGACTAAAAAAGATAAAGTGTATAAGAGGAAGTTATTGCAAGATATTTCACTACAAATGCATCAATCATTTTGGCCAGCTTCTGCTTTGAAACCAGCATTGCACCTTCAGTTATTTCTGTCTTTGCTTTTGGAGGGCACTGTCACTATTAACAGGGTGCAACAGAAAAACAAAACAAAAAACTTTATTTATAATACTGACTTATCAACCAGTGGTTTTGATTTGGAGAAAGTATATCACATAACATAAATGTAATTGAAAAAAACATCCCTTGACTTCTGTAAGACATACAAAGCAATAATATTCAGTATAAAGAGGTGTCCCCAATATGCATAATACATTATACTACTGTGACCACTGGAGGGTGCCACAGACCACCAGAGGAGCACAGGAAGTCCAACCTGAAGTTATGTCTAACCTCTCGTGAGAAGACCCAGTCACTGTAAAACACACTTTAATGATTTCCTAATCAAAACCTGACACCATAACTAGAACCAGAGCCCAATTTGTTTGTTCAGAGGGACAGAAATGGTCTCCCCTTTCTTTGATATGGATGGTAGTAAGATTAACACTAGGTCTGACCAGTAGCTGAGGGGGCTTCAATGTGTGTGTTGGTTGTGGCTGCGCATGTGGCCCGAATGAACAAAACATTGTTTCATATGAAAGAGGAAAAGCCCTTAAGGTGCGGTTTTGCCAGACAGCACCTGGCAAAACGTGAGGAATCCACAACTCCTTATCATGAGGAATGCTAACTGAATCAGAGGACAGATACTGCCATGTCCTACTAAATAATCCCCACAACAGCCACTTTGTTACTAAGGAGGACACTAAACCTACGTAGATATGGCATGTCATATAAGTGAGAAGAGATGTGGCCGCCAAGTTTATCAGTTAAAAAGTTATCACTGCACAGCAACAGCATGTAACAACAAAACACTAGTGATAGCACACAGGTTCAAAAATTAAAATCAAATTTAAAATGACTTTATGTTGAATAATAGTTCACAGAAAATAAACTTGGACTCAATCCATCTCTTTACAACTTCCTCCTGGTCAATGGAATGCAATGTTTTGTCAAGTTTATTGCCTTCATCCTGCATTGTCACAACCTGGATAACGATTAGAGACACACCTTGGGAACACACACTAATCTGTATAAACCCACTGACACACCTAATACAAAATCACTTCCAGACAAATACACACACTTCCGCACACACTGGACCTGTTCCAAGAAGCAGCTTTACAGTGTTATCCTACTTTTTAAAAAAATGAACCTCAGAACCTGCTCAAATCTGACATAAAAAGACTAATTTTGCAATGTTTTTTTTTTTTTTTAAATAATCCAGCATATCAGCTTCTTTAAGCAGATCCCAGCACAGTGTTGGTTTATTGTATTTATTGTTAAGGCAGTCTACATACACAGACTACCTGAGACCCTTGGGACATGTAACAAGTGCTTTTCTTTAAATTAGTTAAAATATTAAATGACTAGTGCAGCGGTCAGTTCATTTTTGGCCAAAAATTTAAAAATCTGTTTGGAGCCTCATGACATCCAATGAGGATGACACAACCTATAAAGTCTTAATTACCCTATCAATAGGTCTAATTTGATATGTTTAACCACAAGGTAGCTACTCTGCAGTGGACTATTTATGATTAATTGGTAAAACAAAATGATATGTTCCATTTTCTTCTGAGACTTTCTATTTTTTGGATTTGGAATCCATAGTTAGCCTTGCCAGAGAGACTCAACACTAGACCACCACTGCAAAGGTAGGGCAAGATTTAGAGGAAAAGGCACCAGGCTGTGGATGTGTGATTGTTGTTGACAAAATATTCAGATATTTTTAAATATTTTGTGGAGAAGCTACAGTGGAGAATGTCAGAAACACTTTCCACAATATTATAAATGAATATTAAAATGAAAAAAAAACCATTAGTCATTGCCTTATAATTTTTGTCAAAGCTACAAGAGCCACTGGAGAGTGGCTGAAGAGCCACATCCAGCTTTGGAGCTGCAGGTTGCCTACCCGTGGTTGTGTTTGTAGGATTTTGTGGCATCTAGCAGTGAGGTTGCAGATTGTAACAGAAACTTCCCCCATGTGCCTAGCATGTGCGAGAATGGTATGGTTGGCCAATAAGAAAACCTGAATAGCCCTATTTAGAGCCAGTACTTGATTTGGAAGAAGCATAGAAGAGGACCTGCTCTGTATGGGGATATAAACAGCTCATTCTAAGGTAACAAAACACAATGATTCTCAGTTTCAGGTGATTAAAACTAATGCAGTTAGTATTATAAACCACCATTTCTGCTGATATATCTCCCTAAAACATACACACTGCAGCTTCTTCCTAATGGTCATTTAACATGAATCAACATTTTCCAGACACATCCTTCCTCATCGTGTGTATGACTACAGTGAATTCCAATCATACACACTAAACAGCCACCATGACATCATTAGCAGAGCTCTGGGCTGTTTCCAGTGCGCCTGTTATTGTTATGGTTATGTGACCACTTTTACCACACAATGTGAGGACACACACACACACACACACACACACACACACACACACACACACACACACACACACACACACACACACACACACACACACACACACACACACATACACACACACACACACACACACTGTAGGAGTCCCATCATCCATGGCACACCCAAAAGTGAGTGGGTGCGTTTGAATCTGGAGCCACGTTTGATGTGTGGACCCACTGAGGGGGGCTGATTGTTCAATGGAAAAGTCCTCTCTACATTGTCTTTCTGGTATCAGGAATGTAGAAAAGTGTGGGTGGCATGGGCCCAGCAGGCAGATATCATGCAGTGTTTTAAGTGATGATAAGTAAGTTGTTTGGAATAAAAAGTACCATGTGCTTCCTGACATTTTCCAGCCAGTGCCCGCTGCTTGTATGGGCAGAGATTAGATGTCAATAGTTTATAAAAGACAAATCCTAGCTAGTGATGACTGCATCGCCGACTCAGTGATATATAAAGGAGCGCTTTGTGTGTCAGTCAGTCTGTCCATGACTGTCTGTGTGTATGATTTATCGATGAAAGGGAGGAAACCAGATCATGAGGTGAATGTCTGGTTGCTGTCAGACACTGATATTAGTAACCTGTCTGGCTGAGAACCACCTTTCCTGTCCCTCGTCAACTTTCCTATAAATAAAGGGAAAATGACCCAGAAAAAAACAGTTGTGTTTATTAAAAAACACCCATTAAAATAATTTTGACTCATCATGAGGCTTTTGCGACCCATAGTGGGGGTGGTGACCCCCAGGTTGGGAACCAGTGTTGTATATGCAGATCATTAGTGATATTTATACTGAAGAAGGTAAGATATGCCAAAGTATTTATCAGAAAGAAATAACCAAAAGAACTGCATCTGAGTTATGAGCGCAAGGCTTTCTGCTCCTTATTTGTTGTAGCAACACCGATTTTCCCTCAGCTCTCTATTGGGTACCTTTTATTGCCTGACACTGCCATATAAGAAATGCAAAGAGAGGACAGGTTGCCTCCCATGCAGACTCAGGTGAATGCCCATATAAGGCTTCATTCCTGGTGGAAGTGGGCGGGGCTACGTGCAGTGTGAGTGTGCAGTGCGTGTGCTGATTGTGACAGCCGGTGAGTGAAGCAAGACAAGCTGCGATAAGAGAAAGGAGAGACATGTAAGACGCAGAGTGAACACCTGAAACCGTACCTTCCGGCAATCACCTTGTTGCCTAGCAAGCAGAACATAATACCGAGTATGTGGTGTGTGTGCGTGTGTGTGTGTGTGTGTCATACAGAAAGACGTCCCCCTCTCTCCACCAGGTGGTGTGCCCACCTGTCTGACTTTGCAGACTTCACGTCATCTCATGTGATTGCTTCAGCCCAAACTCCGGTAATATCAATAATCAGACGTAAATTAAGCTTCACATGACTCACCTGTACAGCAACGTTTGTTTCTTATTATTGATTTTGTCCGAAATTAGGGTGAAGTCAGGTAATGTGGGACATCAGGTAAAGGGGACACGTTTTTACAATTTGTGAATTTTAAAAATGCTATTATCAGCCAGTCACCAAACATGTTGTTGTGTTGTTGCAACAAATGTGTTTTAAATGAAACACTCATTTTATTGGTCTGAGATAACTAGCATGGGCATGGGAGAGAGCCAAAAAGCCACACTCCCAAGACTTCAAGGAAAGTTATGTGGCATGTCTATTTCCTCATGTTGGTAATTAGAGTCCTGCAGCTATAATAATAAGGGTAGGATGCTGTGTTTTATTAAATGTTTGATTTATTATTAATATATTTTTCCAATACACTTTGCTTTTAATATGAATCAATTTTAAGTGAATAATTAATGCATTCAGGTAAAATGGGACAAACATTAAATTAAAAATGAACATTTTTGTAATATGAAACCGGTATGTTTTTAGGCTATAAGGTGCTATAATATCACGACGTATTCCACTGCATGCCACTCTGTCACATTTCAGACATTTTTAATATATTTTCATTTCAAAAAAATGTAATTTCATGAAGATGCATTTTAGTATTAACAGCAAAAGTAACACATGCAAAAGGTTTAAATAGATGTGATAAATCAAAATGATTGAAATTGTTAAAAGAAAAAGCAGCATTTCCTCATACATATAGAATGTATGAGATCTGGAACCATTAATTTTTGGTTTGTTTTGTTTTGTTTTGTTTTGTTTTTTTTTGATGAAAAATGGCTCACACAAAATAAATAGTTGCCAATTAATTTTCTAACTGAGTAATTCTTTTAGTTGCGTTCAGCTTCATCTTTTTGGTTTGTGTGAAAAGTCTTAATTTGTATATTAGTTATCTACTAGTTATCTATCTAGTAGTTGAGTAAAAAGTAAAATATTTCTCTCTCAAGTGTAGTGTTAGTAGTAGAAATTTGATTAAATGATATTATTGCATGTTCCTCAAAGATAAAACTTATTTTTCCTTGTGTGTGATAACATTTGGTGGACTGTGAAAACAAGATGTTTTCTCTTATCTTGGAAAGAGTGCTCTTCACCACTCATAAAACTTTCCCTTACCTAAGAGAAAAGGAAAAAAACATTGGTGAATTCCAAAAAATCAGTTCGTACGAACAAGACAAGAACAATTCCTGGATATGAGCAAAAATAAGAGAAAATTTGTTCATATATAGTTTCTTGCATGAGGCCCATTGTCCCATTTAACTTAATATGTCTTGACCTGTCTGAAGATTGTTTTATTTGACAATATGTTTTCTTCATAGAAATATAGCAGTGAGCCACAGCAAGCTATAAAAGTAAGACTTAAGGTAGACTGCAGAGTTTTTAGGTGTCTTGGTATGAGGTAATTCTTGGTAATCTACCAAAAAGTGTCTCAAATTACCTTACTTCAACATAGACAGAGACACTCTAGCTTGATATTACTGTTATGAGCTACAACAGCTAACAGACTAAAAATGGCTCAGGAGGAAGATGTTTTCATTTATAGTGGAATTCATTAGTCTAGACTAGTCTCGTCCCTTAGGTGTCCCAGGACCCCTCATGTCTAGGGAGGAAATTGTTAGTTATAGTAGTATGAGTCTAGTCCTGTCTCTGAGACTGGGGCACACACACACACACACACACCGTACACATAAACACACTCGTTGAGGATGAGGTAGCCAAAATATGATGTCATAGCCTGATCACTTTACCCGTCCTCCTCCTCTTCCTCCTCCCATGACCTGGATGGCAGATCAATGAGGAATGGAAGGAATGACAAGAGAGAGACTTAGTGTGTGTATGTGTGTAAGAAAGAGGTGAGTTATTGACACGAGCAAGCTGTTTGCTGCCTCCATCCTGAATTACTCATGTCTAAATTTTTAGTGATACCATGCCGTTACACCTTTTCTCAAAGCTCTACATATTAAGTTGGACAGTGATGATAGCCCACATGGGCTGCAGCCGACTGCAGGGAGGTCTGGCAGATATTAAGCGAGGGAATCTCCTGGGAATCAGCCTTTGGTCTCATTCAGTGGTCAGGTCTGTTATGGGCTGGTGTGTGTGGGTCACCAGATTCCTCAAGCATGAAGTAAAAGTAATGAGTCATACAAGGGTGGCCCTGGCCTCACAGACTGTAGACATCAGACATTTAATAATGCAACTATAAGCCATTAGAGCAGAAAGCAATAACAGTAATTGCATCAGTCTCTGTTTTTTTTAGGAAATAGTAATATTTATGTTTTCCTTCTCTCACCTAAGAACTTCCAAGGAATGCATTTGAAGAGTGAAGATCCTGCAGCACAACTACGCAGCATTACCAGAGGTCAACACCAAGGTGCCAAGCAGTTGGTAGAGAGGTGGGTGCAAGCAGAGATAGAGGGTGACAAATTTCCACACAAGGAAAAGCAAAGAAGTGGATGTCATGGTTGTATTTTATGCTACTCATTAACTTTGATATTCATTAAGCGGGTCAAAGTTGACACAAGTAGCAGTTCTTTGTGAATTTCATTTTGTAAAACATCTCTCCTCCAAATATAAACAGGGCAAACACGACCAGCAAGTCAGGAGCTAATTTAGGATCCCACAGTTTTATTAGAATAAGAGGAATAATTGAGCCTCTCTGTAGACAGTTGGGAAAGAATGAATCATTTATGAATCAGAGTTATCTGGGATAGTCTGTATATTAGACATTAAAGGGGACCTGTTGTGCTAATTTTCAGGTTCATACATATATTCATGGTTTCTGCCAAAACATGTTTACATGCTTTAATGCTCAAAAAACACTTTATTTTTCTCATATTGTCTGTGTTGTAACACTTGTAGTCACCCTTTGTCTGAGACGCATCATTTTAGTTCCTTTCTCTTTAAGGCCCCCTATGAAAAAATGCAGTCTATGCTGATCCGTCATTGCAGCGAGGGAACTTTCAATGTAAAAAACAACAAAAAAACAACACAAATAAAAGCTTCGAAACCAAAATCATCACACCCTAGCATGTTCTAGCAGAATAATGATCTGAATTTTGGGAGAAATTAACATCATCAGCAACCAAGATTACATGTTTCCCTGATGTTAGGATCATTTAGCAGTGTATGTAATGTAAACATTTGCAGTTGTGTGCCTGGAGTAGATCACTATATAAAGAAAACTGCCATGAGCTGAGGTCAGCTTGAATAAAAAGTTAAAAAAAAAAAAACCCACATCAGCAAGTATTCAGTTCACATTATCTGGTCAAAATTCATATACATTTTAAGCAATTTAGGTTCCATCATAAAGTATGTCATGCAAGTGAACCAATACAAACAAAAGAAATGGTCAAGATTGCCATATTGACATTTAAAGAGGCCCTATCATACTTTTGGGTGTTTTCTCTTTTCTTTATTGTTTTGTATAGCATTTTTGTGCTTGTTAAAGGTTTCCTAAGTAATAAAGCCCAACGTCCAAGCAAAAGGCAGCTCTCCCTCGGAAGGCACTGCTCCTAAACTGCCTGAAACAGCTCATTTGAGTTTTTGTGTTTACTTCCATAACTTAGGGATATCACAATGTAACAAACAGAATATAATGTGCATAGAGAGAGCCAGCTGACCATTCAGGTGTGTCGATCAATTTACAATGTCAGATAATGAATTAAGTAACATGCTGGAAAACATTCTGCCTTAAAAGTTGCCAGTACCTGCCAGTAGCCGGACCGGTACAGTGGATTCAGTTATTTCTGCCTCAGTCTATAGCTAGCTAACTGTGTATGAAATATGCATCACTCGTCTCACGGTTAATTTATTTGTGATGCATTTTATTTAAACATCAATGCACAATTCAGTTGCAGCTTGTATGATTTTATTTGACAAATAAGTTCACTGACTGATTGACATGTCGTTGAACAGCAGTGAATGTTGTTGACGCTGTATAATGGCGGAGCCCATGTGATGTCACCGCAACATGTTTGGAGGTGGTTGGGTTCGCTGTCGGCCTGACTCTGGGGATGATCCATCGTGGGTGCGGCTCTGCGCAACTTGGCACATTCTAACTAGTCATGGAACACAAATCAAGGCAGCATTGTTTGAGTCAGTCCAGCCAAAAGTGTCAATGGAAAAGTCATAATGGTAGATCCAAAAGAATGAACCTGAAAAGCTCTGTTGAACTGAGGGGGACCAACACACTGACACATTCCAGTTTTAAGTGACTAATGCAAATAAATTACAGGAGTAAGCCCTTAAAATTGGATCTAATAACGGCTGTTATCCCGTCATTCACAGTAACCATGAGATTAACAAGACAAGCACCTAAAGCAGCAAACAAACAATACGTGCAGGACACTCAACTTAATAGTTTTGTTGACTGGATAATTTGTCATGCAGGTCTTTGCCCCTGTATTGTTTGCAGTAATTATCAGTTAGGTGTCATGTTTTTTTTCCATCCTTGAGCCCGAGTGACGTTTTTCCAGGCAGCATGAAACACATTAGCAAAGTGATAAGAAAACCCAAAACACAGTTTATTAATGTGTTTTTATTCTCACGAAATCATCCATAATCTTCCATTGTAGACTGACAGCGATTTTCCCCAGAAACCACAACACAGAATATCTCATATCACGGCTTGAAGTCATATCACTCGTTTACAGTTTGTTATTGTGTTGATGGGTGGAGGTACAGCGTGATAATGAGCTCTTTGTCATACCTTCCCTTCAGCAATGTGCCACTGGTAGGGCTTAGCAGTGTGTTCGATATGACAGTTACAGGGCATCCAGTGCCAGCCACGGAAAATTAAACATCAGTCAAAATGGTATTTTTAGGAATGTCATGCAGGTTGGTATGTACTTTGGGCAGACCATAATACAGTGATAACAATAGGCCTCTTTCTTACTCAAGATATTTTGACATGTCACAGTAGGAGAAGCACAGATGTAGATTTAAACAATAAGCCACCAGAGGCCGCGGTTTACAGGGATTTTAGAACAGCGAAGGGACGTTGTTTGGCCGACGTGGAGATTCAATGCAAAAATGTATTGGCGAATAGCATTTTTCTGCCAAGCAAAGTAGTTCTTCAGCAAAATTTAGCAGAACACCAAGCAGCACACAAACACATTGTAGAGTGCCAGCTGCTTTACAAATCTGTGGCAACAAAAAGCCAAATAAGTGCCCCCTATGTGCACTAGTATACCTAGAAAGAAAAAACAAGTACCCATCATGTTGCAGTTACATTAAAGCCACAGATACATATCTACAATCGACATTTTTTATGCTCACTTTCCCCGCTGGTCAAAGTTGCATCTTACCATAGATCATTGGTATAGTTTGTCTGCTTTGGGTGGCAGCAAGAAGTATTTTTTCAACTAAGGGACATGACATAGTTGGTTCCTTTGCTGCTACCTCATAAATCCTTGTAAGCTCTCTTTGTGTCTTTTGCAGCATCTTTGGGTTTTTAGTGCATTCACTGAATAACAGTCTTGTATACTCCTGACCGTTTTTGTCCTAGCTGATTATAAAATGATTTGGGTGTCTGTTGGCAGTTGCCTTCTTTAGCTATGCATGTGACAATAGGTGATTGATTGGCGTAGTAATACTGAAATTATAGCGCTGTCACAGCTGTGTGTTTACCAGATTTATTTTAAAAGCCAATGATAATCAAGGACCGGAACTGTCTATTTTACTTACTGAAATTGATGGCTGAATTCCATTTAGAAGCTCAGGGTCTTCCTCATGCTGCCCCGCTGTTACACTGTTGCAACTTGCTGTGACACTTGAATGAAACAGAGCCATCATAAATGTTCTTTGTGACACCGGTACTAATCCAACTATAACATGTTGCATGCCGTAAAAAACATGTTAGTTCAGTTTCCGACACAGGCTTTGTGGAGTAAGTATTTGTAGTTCCTCCTACATTTCTCAGGCGTGTGAGAAATTAACAACTCTGTACATAAAGTAGATACTAAGCTCTAATCTTAAGTGTACTATTGTGGCAATTAAAATACAATTAATTCATCTATATTATGAGCAATTACATAAATCCTGTATGGGTGGATGCCAATGAAGCTGCAATAATTAGGATGTTTTGTTGTTTTGAGCTGTCACCATGAAAACAATGTAATTATTATCTAAAATGTGAAAAGCTCCCTCACTTTAGTAGCAGTCAACTGCAAACCAAAAAGTCTGGTGACAGTCGTCTGCAATTTGAAAACTTACTAATCTCAAAGGTACTCTGTAGAGTTTTTGGCCACTAGTAGTGCAAGAGTATGTTTTTATGATTGGGTTACCATTTTGGTTATATCATGCACGTACAGGAGCTTGCATACAACGTGATTTGTATGCCTGACACGTTTCATGCTATCCCACTGACTGACAGACTGTTGACAGCTGTAATGCACGAAAAATAGAAATGTGTAAATAAAAGAGGTGAAGAGGACTGCGAGCAGGTAAACATTGATATAGATAATTAAATATTCTTTTTAAAATTGGCCTGGCAAATGTTTAATACACTGAGTCATAGCATCTTTATTAGGCTTCAACGATATATATAATGCTTTTGTTAGTAACAATGACTGTAACTTTTTGTTTTTTAAAAGGGGGACCTTTGAAATGCCACTGTCCTAGTGTGTCATGCTCCAAGCATACATAGTAATGAGCTATTGGTATTTAGGGAATGGTTGCAGCCAGGTGATATGTTTATGTTTAAACAGATGTTTATACAATCAATGTTCAGGAAAACCTGATATAAGTTTCGAAAAATGTAAGCATGTCTACTTTCTCATGCATTCTTCTTCATAGGTGATGATGTAGGGCGTGAATCAAAACAGCAGCAGAGGGGAAAACCAGAGACATTTTGGGTGTAGTGCTGCGAGTCAGCAGGGTGAAAGCAGGCGGAGAAAGGCCTTCTATTGTTGTGGACAGAATGGAAACTCTCACACAGTCGGATTCCATCCTACCAGTGCGGTCACAGTGGCAGCACTCTGATAAGCTTCTTCTCAACGATTCTCAAAGACTCTGTTGTCCTGTTCTGCCAGATCAAAATCATTTCCTCCTTTTGAATACCTCTGGCCTATTTTCAGACAACAGCTTACAGATTTGATGGTGGCACAGTGTCCCGTGGCTTGTGAATGCTCACATTGATGCGTGTTTTATCTGATAAGGCATCACCTGTGGGAAGTGCCATTGTTCCTCTGTCTGTCTCGACTGCATGAAGCAGGTGTGGTCGCTGTTTAGTACAATCACACCTGAATGAACTCTTGAGTGCCACACTAACATCATAGCCTCTCCACTTGCGTCACTTGCTGCGGTCACCGCTGGCTAGCTGTCTCCATTTCTCCACCCACAGCATCCATTCCGCAATATCAGTGCATTTAAACACAAAATCAGAGTTTGGATGGAAACCATGGCAATGACTTGTTACCACAGCAGTGACTCGCTGCCACAGTCACCACAGCACTGGGCACAGCTTCTGTAGACAGTTGCAGAACCACAGTGTTTTCCTCCACTGGTCTCTAAAAAATGTATCACTTTATGGTTTCTAGACTTTCTGATTGTGCAATGTTTAAACCATGGCTGTTGCTTCATTACAAAATGGTTTTCTAACTCTTTTTTTTGACATGAGATGTATGCTACAGACTGTCTAAACAACAGTTGAGAATTGAATCTGGAAGTATTTATTTTGGATATATATTTAGCTTGTGACCACCAGCCTGGATCATGCCAACCATGCTAACTAGCTGGGGCAGGGCTATATTTACAGAGGGCTGGGCATCCATCATCGCGACGCAAAAGCACAGACAGGCAGAGAGCGAGGAAGGGAAAGTGTGGCCCATCAGTCACCACAGTCCAATCCCAGGGCTTGCCTATTTAAAACACCTGACAATTTGACCACAACGGTGCCACAGGTCACGCTGTACTACTGGACCTACAGCGCAGCACTAAACATCTGCATCCTTGCCATCTCATGTGCACGAGTGCATACCTGTAGTCATGCTCATATTGCATGTTTTTTTAGCATGCACATGTGCATGCATCCCCAGGAAACCCAGAGTGTAAGGTGTCCAATGACAGAAGAAATAGCAAAAAGAGCTGACGGTGACACCTGGGCTCTCTGCCCTGGCACACTGCACCTGAATGACATCACTCAGATGCACAGACAAAATAACACATCAACTGTCAAATACAAATGGGATAGACTGTCTGATACTGCAAATAGACGGCCAGACAGACAGCCTGTAATGACAGATTAAGCAGACAGACAGACAGACGGACAGGAGCAAGGTCAGAGAATGACAGATAGATGCACAGACATGCTGTGTCACTGCTAGAGACAGAAACTGACTTTCCTGCATTGTGTGTAAAGCATGATTGTAACCATAGGTGTAGATTTTGCAAGGGACGCTGGGGACTTTGGGGGATTATGGGGATTATGTGCATATGCTCAACAATTATATTAAACCTATGCTCTTAAGTTGAACTATGTAGAGAATTCCAAATAATTGCATAATTGCATTATTATTTGAATACATTTTGTGCATACTAGAGAGCATAACAATAAA
Organism: Plectropomus leopardus; assembly: GCF_026936395.1. Taxonomy (NCBI): domain Eukaryota; kingdom Metazoa; phylum Chordata; class Actinopteri; order Perciformes; family Serranidae; genus Plectropomus; species Plectropomus leopardus. The sequence goes on along the minus strand of NC_142183.1, from coordinate 25,183,176 downwards.
ATAAGAAGAAAATCCAATAAATTCCAAGTAATATCAATTAATAACAACAAAATAACTGTAACACAGAGGAAAAACAGCAACATATTTCAAATGTAGCAGTATTTGGCTGTTTTTGTGCATATATTTTTTTCAGTGAAGGAAAGCTGACTGTGCATACATGCTCTGTGTTCAAATTCATTTCTGGGAGCTGCCCAGTATAACCGCAGTCTTCTGTTGCTGACCACTGATCAGTCCCAGCGGAGCAGCTGGGGCTTAAGTACCTTGTTTACCACAATGACCATTGTTTAGGTAGATGACAGAGGTTGTCATCCATCACACACAGATTTTCCCACTCCCTCAGGGGATTTGAATCACATTCAAAGCAAACCTGAGACACCCCTGAGTCACAAGATGCCCAGTTTGCATTTAATTCCTGCTCTTAGGGCCTGCTGCCCTACAATATGTGTGGACGTGCATGTGTGCTTGCTCAGGCAGCAGATCGTATAGGTTGCACAGATGCCCTGCAGCACGGGGTCTGATGGGTTGGCATTTTCAGCGGGGGGCCAAGTCGTTAGCACATTGGAGTGGAGAAGAAACCTGCCATGTAGGGACATTTGTCTGTGAGCTCAGAAACATTGAAACCCAAGCAGCCTCTCAAATCCCCCCAACTAACTGCCTCTGAGGTATTAATAACACACACCCATATGCATGCTCGCATCCAGCTACTGATTAACAATGACCCCAACTCCCAATGACGTATTTATTTTAATGAGTGCTGAAAAAATGTGTCACTGCATGCTGAATCATTGAAAGTCCAAAAAAGCACCTTTTCACCCTTTCCCTGCTGCATGCAAACTGTCCACACAGTGCATGGGGTTCATGTTAATGTTGGGGTCAAGTCTGGGCCGTGATAAGGGTGTGTGTATGTGTCCAGTTTAATGACATCATGTAGATTAACACCCCTGCTACCCACCATCCCCTGACCATGTGAATGCACAAGCCTCTTGGATGGTGAGGTCATGATGGTCTGTAGATCCTTGTCTTGGAGCGGGTGGAGGGGTTGGCTGCTAAATACAGAGTAAGGTTGGGAGGAATGCTGGCTATGCTCACCCAGTACACTGTATACTATGTTTGGTTGCCCCACTGTCACCTCTCCCACTTACAACACCTACTATGTGCATTAATCTTAAAATGTTGGTTTCTACACTGCACTGCATGTTGTGTATTTTTTAGATGCACAGATTGGAACATAAAAAGCCAAGATTGCCTTGGCAATAAACTTGAGGCACAGCTGCTCCAGTCGGTGAGCACTGTGTTTTACGACCTCTGGGCTATGAACAGAGACAGTGGCTCAGAAACATAGAAGCAATAAATCGTACATGTGTTGATAGCTGTAATCTGTGACATGTGTGTTTGTGTGTTGTGAGGAAACAAAACTATGGAGAAAAGGAAACACGGGAGGCAAAGAGTGAAATGTAGTTAACAACAAGCAAAGTGTTGCATAAAGCATATTGGTAAATTTGTTGTTACCTGCTGAATCATGTCCCTTTCTGCTGCTGTGAAGTGTTACATAGTTATTTGCAAGTGCTGACAACTTCATTTGCCAAACCTGTCATTTTTAAGTCAGCACCCTTTATACTCTAAAGGCATTTGAGTTGCACAGGACAGTTCTTTTGTTGGATAAATCTGTTGTTATGCCCCCTGTGTTTCCTTGGAAAACTACTCTAGCTGCTCCTTGGAAAAGTACCTGCGACGGGCTGCTGGAAGACGGGGGAAGCCTGCACTGCATTCCTGAGTCATGAGGGGAGTAATCACTCAGTGTGATGTCATGACAGGTTGATAGGTTGCGCTCACAAACATGTTCAGACAGAGCACCGATGTCAACACCTTACCACACACCTTCACCAAAGGGGAACATTTTATTTCCTGCGCACTCTGTCACTGGTCTGATAAGAATACTGTTTGTCAAGATATATTACAGCAGTCAGTGTAATTAATGAAGGTACATCAACACAGCAGTGTAATTTTATTTTTTTTATAGTTTATTTAGCCTTCATTTAACCAGGTTGGTCCCGTTAAGATACAATAACCTCTTTTTCAAGGGAAGCCTGGCCAAGACAGCAGCATAAATATAAATAAAAAAGTTAGAAAAATTACAGACAAACAACACCAACTCACACAGCAAAACAAATAAGATACATACTAGTTAAAAGCAACAGGATTAAGACTCAATATTTACATTAAAACAAGAACAAGTGTGATATGTAGCTGCCTCAAAGTCTCTCATTATTATTATTTATAACTGTAAATAAGAGACACTTTCTGAGTTTACAATGATTTTCACGTAATTTGATTTCATTGGGTTTTTTAGTTTACCATTAACATTCATGGTCCCCAGAAGGTGACTCCTAATGACTTTGAAGATGACCTCACGTTTTCTCTATCACCACTACGAGGTTGACATTTGTGGTTTTGAGTGGAATATTTCAACAGCTATTAGATGGATCACTGAGGAATTTGGCACTGATATTCATGTTCATCCCAGAATGGCTTGTAATAATTTTGGTGATTACTTTTCCTCTTGCCCCATCATCAGGTAAAGCTTTAAGTTTCTCAAATTCTATTGTTTTTTGCCAAACACTTAATAAAATACTTAGAGTACCATCCTCAGTGGTACTAAAGCGCTATTTTTAAATGTGATGAGCATGGTAGTGTTGTCATTGTGAGCATATAAGAGTGCTGACATTAGTATTTGTGCTTGAGTGCTCTCAGAGCCAGCGTGGTAGTAGACTCCTGGTCCAGACTATGGGTGCCGTTTTAATGCACATTTTAAAATGTGTGCATAAAAAAAACCTAGCCAGACTTTTGAATAAAACAGTTTTTACACCTGGCTGAGGTTGAGAAGTTGGTGCGTTAGCATGCTAACATGCTAGACTGAGATGGTGGCAATGGTAATACTATGTCTACTAAACATCAGGATCTTAGCACTGTCATTGTAAGCATGTTAGCACACTGATGTAAGCATCTAGTTCACAGCATAACTGCAGACATAGATTGTATAACAGAAGTGGACGTAGCCATGTTGACATCACCCACTGGTTTGTGGACTGACATGTTTTAGCCTCAAGTCTGGTACTTTGGCTGTCACATATTGTTTGTGTTGTTGTTGTTGTTGTTGTTGTTGTTGTTGTTGTTGTTGTTGTTGTGTAGAGCCAGAAATGACCATATTTGGGTGAGAGGGTGGAACTGTGGAAGACTGAGGGTGAATCTGACTGAGAACTTGATGACACCACTGTAGCTACTTTTTAATCACAAGGTAGCCACGCCCAAAAGTATACCCTGCTTTATTGTCTACTTTGCTCCAATTCGGACCATAATTTAGCAAATGAACACCATGCTGTATTGACGAAGACTTGAAACTAGCAACAGAGACCATAAAAACAAATTAGAAAAGGTTTTACTGTGATAATAAAACAAGTGAGAAGTGGAGTCATTTTCTCATTTAGTTCTACAGAAGTAAAGATTTCTTTTTGCAACCAGTGGCTTTGCCCCCTGCTGGCCATTAGAAAGAACGAGAGATTAAGGCACTTCCACATTGGATTTACTTGTCAGACCTGGAGATAACCTCTTGGCCTCACAGAGCTGCCAGCTGCTGTCAAAACCGGTCTGTTTTAAGAGTTGTTTGTCTATATTGAGAGCTACAGGTGTTCAAAATGATCAAACCTATAAAAGTGGTTCTGATGGGTGTGGAGTTGTAATAAATACGGCACAAAATGAAGTGCACTGTGTAGCTAATATAGAGTTTGAACCAAAATGTTGTCCTTATATCTAAAATGTTGATCCCATATAATTTCCACTGATGTCTGAAGTGACAAATACAAACGCTGATATAATCTGTGATGCGGCTGAACTCTCATCACAGGGTCAGCTCCTGTGTGCCGACTAAGTCATCAGACTGTCTGTCTGCTTGGATTGGTTTTGTTTCCAGTATCGTTCACGTCAAACAGAATCTGTCTGTCTCCCACACATCCTCCGCATATTTCATATAATCCATGAGGCGCAGCTGAGACCGCCGCCATATTCCCTCCCTGCAGGATGTGAGTGTGGTCCACGATAGAAAAACAAACCAGACTTTTCATCATGGGAGGCATCACTCCGTCAAGGAAACCCGGGCAGACAGACTTGTCTTACTTGTGACAAATGGTTTTTCTCTCCCTTTTTTTCCCCAAATCAACACACTTGTGTTCCATATATCCATTTTATGCTGGCTTGTGAAGGAGTAAATGAAACCACATTGTCCCAAAAAAAGAGTCTGCAGAGCCTAAAGAGCACGCTTATGTTGGCAAAATGCACCATTTAATTGCTGGGCTTGTGAAAAACATGATTTGCCTCAGGGATTCCCCCTCTCATACTACGCACAGAAACAGGCTGGCTCGTGTGCCGAGACATTTAGGCTTTCAAAAGCAGCATTGTGTGAAGGTCAGGAGAGTCTGTGGAATGGAGATCTATTGTTGTGACATTCTCCGTTCTTTGAGAAAGGCTGAGCTGCCAGCTCCTGTTACATAGGCACCAGAGGAGAGCTGGATAAAAGGCAAGGAGTGTATTAACGTTGCTGCATGTGTGTGTCTGTGTGCATATGTGTGTGTACGTGCTGGAGAGCATTAGAGAGACACTGCATACTGAGATTCTGATCTTATTATGACTCTCTGCCTTTCAGACAGATCAGAGATGAGTGAGTAAGACACAGGGGATTTCATTTTTTTCAAAAGATATCGTCATGAAAAAGACCACACATACTGAATGAACATAAATGTTTCACCCCGATACTGGTTCTATTAAATATTAACAGGAAGTGGGGTTGGTCATATTTTCTCCAGCATGTAACTAAACCTGCAGTATGAGCTAATTCTGAATTTATACAACACATCAGGATGCTGCAAAGTCCAGCATGTACCAAAGACTGCTGCCACGTTACACAGGTCGGTGTTTGAGATATGTTTGTAGTTACTGGGTTTATTTCATAATGAGCGGACTCTGAACATTGTCACAAAGTTAAAAACAAAGGATATGTCGAAAACCTGGACAAAAACGATGCAAGATGCAAGTTCCTTTTAATTTGGGTTAATCTGTTAAGCAATACTTCAATGTTTGTGAGGAAAGATGATGATGAAACATGTTTCTTGAGAAATTAATCTACAGGAAGGGCAGTGATTTACAAATATGTTGCAAAGCAGGATAAAGCAGAACCGCAATCTGTCCTTTTCACTTTCATTTGCTCTTTAGGTTCCTTTTTTTTCTCTCTTTGTCCCCTGTGCTCCTTTCTTTTCAGCATCTATCATTACACTGTACTTTCTAGTAAATGACCCTCTGTAAATTTCCAGGTTGGCAGCAGGTCAACTGTAAATATTTGCTGAGGACTGCCACAGGAACAAGTTACAGGAATGGCATAAGCAACGTAGAGCTGACAAGTGAATAAAATCGATCTCTGTCACTCAACTGCTTTCCTTTTCGGTTTAGCTGATGAGATATGATATCACCACATAATGTTGTTTATCTACACAAAGACTTTCATATTGTGAGCCACACCCATTGCTTCTTTTTTTAGTTTTGATATCAATTAACTCGTTTCTGACCTATCTATTTGTCCTGCCATTGATCAGTGCCTCAGTAAAGCAAGTGTAACATCAGAGATGAAATAAGTATTCAGATCCTTTACTTAAGTAAAAGCACTAATACCACACTATAAAAATACTCTTATACAAGTTAAAGTCCTGCATTAAAGATTTTACTAACGTAAAAGTAAGTATATTTCACAGGAAAAGCTACTTAAAGTATTAAAAGTAAAAGTACTAAATGCAGAGAAATAAAACAGAAAAACAACCTAACAACCCCTCCAAACTCGTAATTGTAAAAATGAAATGTCGCAAAACTTTCAATTATTTATTTTTTTTAAAATGCCCAAAAAATCAAAATTATTTAAAAATGATAGAAAAAACATCTTTAAAAAATTATTCAAAAAAATAAAAAACAGCAGAGAAATTCAAAATTATTTAAAAAAAAAAACAACCACATAACTTAAAATAATTCAAAAATTTAATCAAAATAGTTGGCATCAATGGAGTGATTCTTTAATCAACTATTCATTGCAGCTGTACTTTTACAAACTGTTTGGAAATCAATATATAATAAAACATAATATTTTAGTAAAAAGTAACAAGCACAACATTTTCCTCTGAAATGTTGTGAAATTAAAGCATAAAATGACATGGAAAGAAAATAGTACAAGTACCTCAAATTTGTACTGAAGTGCAGTACTTGAGTCAATGTAATTAGTTACGCTACACCACTGTGTAACATGAATAAGTTTTGCAACCCTGGAATAATGGTGGCAATACAGGCATGGCCAGCAGTGCTTCTTGTAGGTGTGTCTCAGTTCACTTAGCCTTCCTGAATCACTGGGTCATCCTGCTCAGCCTAACCCAACCCTAAACTGTAAACTGACAACATGTGGAGGTGAAGATGATTTTTTCGACTTAACTGCCAACCGTTAGAGCCCAGACCAGTTTTGTTGTAGGCCATTAGAATATTCCCCATTCACAACTTCGACTAAAGGTGTGATGTAGCTACACATGTACACCATTATGTTTGTATTTTCACTTTGATTTGACCTCCACTCAATGATTAAAGGAAAATATAGGAATTTACAGTGTAATATTAAACATGGTTTCATAGTTAAAGTGTGACTCATGTCAGGCATAGACTCGTAGGTGACTGGCAGTTGAAGCACTTCCAGAGCATAGATGGGCATGAAACTCCACCGGTTGACACAAGACGAGGAACTGCATTACAAAATGTCTGTATTTTGTTTTTGGTAAGAGCAACTTGTACAGCTTCTGGTCACAGCAAAAAGAAACAAAACTTTTCAATGGCATTTTACATTTGTTAAAAATATTACCAGAGCCTGTGGCCTTTGGCCTACTGGTTCTTTCTATACACATAAAGACTGTAACCTTAAAACCAACAGCCCAGCTATTGTTTATGACATCTTAGAAGTAGGTGAAGAGGCAAAAACAAATGGGAGTGAAAAAATGAGCATCATGTACTCTGCCTCTGTTTGCCACCAGTGTAACATCTGTCTGAATTGTGCCACATGTCACTTTCTCAGTTGTCACTGCGTTGCATCAGTTCCCTCTCCTGATGTGATGCAATGACAGTGAGTCACTAGTTATTTGTCAGCACCACCAGGAACCCTACTTCAGGTTTATCATGTGTTCCCATGGTAGTTTCAGCGATGTGGTTGTTGTGGATGTCAAACATACCTGACATGCATCTGCAAGGCCTCAGACAAACACATCTTATGGAAACTATTTAGACAATTCATGGATTGTTCTGCTGAGAATTTAGAGGAATGATGTATAATCTTAAAAATATTCCATCCTCATTCAAGTTAAGAGCTCTGCTCTTTGCTACAGTAAATGTATGTGAACTCTTGTCTATGCCATATTGTTCTTGCTCTACATTCACCAGGTGCCTCAGATCAAACTTCAGTAAAGCCCTACCTGACCACAACACACTCTTCACCTGGTCTTTGTCACCCTGGAGAGTCAGCGCACACAGAGGTGTGTTAGTGATCAAAGGATTCATCGCTGATTCTCCTTCATGTCAAACAAAAGCGGTTAAACGCAGCTTCCAACTAAAAGCAGCTGAAAGCGTTTCTGTGGCGGTGGAACATTCCTGGAGAAATGTGATATCTTTGTTGGAAAAGGAGCTTTGAAGTTACCTGAGTGCTGCTGCCTCGTCATATGTTTACTCAGGTTACTACAGCTGGCTCTGAAGGCCCACACATACTGGACCGAGGGCAACAAAACAGCTGCGTGAAACAGTGTAATCTCTGTGAGTCAGTCTGCCTTGAGTAAATTATGTTCCATTCAGGTCTTACCTTTACAGAGGCTGAACAAGGTGGCCCCAGGCTACACTTAGCACACTTCCCCTCCTATCCCTCTTTCCTCTGCCGCTTTTAACTCCACGCCTCATTTATTACCTTCCTGTGTTTTCCTGTCACAACCTGCATTTGAATTGAAACACTGTGTGTCAGAGTGTGTTTGTGTATGTATATGCTGGAGGTGAGCTATCATTCCACAGAAAGTTTTACTGATGACAAAGCCTACCACAGCTATCTGAAATCAAAAAACACTTCTTTATCGTGGTACACTATTGGCTCATAAAAGTAGCCAAACTTAAAGGAAAATGACTTTTTACTGCAACTTGGGTTTTATTTTTGTTGCTCCGTCAGTCAGTTCTATTACATTTGATAACGCATACTCATCAACTTAGTCACTATAATCTCAGAACATGATGACACTTATAAAACGTCAGATTGGGTCCCCATGTTTGTCACTTATTTGGAAGATAAAACTAAGGCAAACGGTCAAATGATTACTCAGACTGTCTGGTTTGAACAACAAAAAAAAAAAACCTGCTCAAACTGAGCCAAAAAAAAGTGTATTCATATTAATAGTAGTAAATTTGCTTAAGTAGATCACGTGAATTAGAGAAAGCAAAATACAGGCTTGTGTATTTGTATTTGACAGTGTATATTCCCTCTTATACACCGTTAAATGATGAATAATTGAGTAAATGATGATGATTATCAAAATAAAGCAATAAACTAAAGCACACAAACAAATGGCAAAATGCTTAATAGCTTCCATTAAACTCTTTTTTTCCATTGGTGAATCTTTGAAATGATCTTATCTCAGAGTGTAAATGCACAACACATTTACCATTACTGCATGCTGCATATATCCAGGTTTAAAAGCCCTGGTGCCCAGCCGTCTCCTAACATAACAATGTTACATAGTAATGTTGCTTAGTAATGCTTGGCATGCCAGTGGTGCGTTGGCTGAGGTTGGAGAATACTTTAGAATATAGTAAGGCTCTCGTGGGATTTTATACACATTCCACAGAAACAAAGCAAAAGCTCATAAAGAAAAGTGTCTTTAACGGGAAGCTCAGCTCTTAAACCTTTAGACATGAGCCGCCTTTTGCTTTGGAGCCTAAAAACGCCATAAAACAATCAGGAAGTGTATTTTCGACTGCTACTGTATGTGTAAAAATACTGACATCAAACTGAAATAGCAGCTTCCCACCAGTTGTGCCCATACCCAAGGGGATTATGGGAAAGTGCCACCACCATGGCAATGGCTCCCCATTGTGGCATTGTGTGTATGTCTGTGTATATTATGTCTGTCTTAAAAAGCCCAGGCAGTGCTTATTTTTTTCCCATTTATTCTTCTGAAGGTCAAGAGTGCTGCTGTAAAAGACACTAAGATTTCTTCGATGAGGCCTGCAGACAAAAAGCTGGTTGAAAACCCCCTTCCTCTCCCTCTCTGCTTTCATCCACACAACAATCCCACTTCCTCACTTCAAACACTTTGTTATTTCAGCTTCTTTGTGTTTATGGATGGTGGAACTGAAGATCCACTGCTGTATGGGGAGTTACTGAGGCCATATCCTCTCGAATTTTACTTGGCTGTTAGCTCAAACGACCTATAAACATCAGCCATGTTATGTTTATACGTTTTTAACTCAAAATGATCATGCGTTGATTCGAAGGCCACCAGCATTTCCATGGCATCACAGCAGTGGTGATCTCACTTGGCCACCCTCTCTTGACGTCTCTCCGTTTGTCATTGCTGCCAGTTTCAGCCCTCCGCTTTCTTTCCTTCTCCCTTGTCAGTACTGTTTTGAGACGGTACAGGAACTGGTCAGGGAGGAATGTGGCAGCACAGCAGCATGACACAGACGGAGCACCCACACAGACACAACAGAAGTGCAGAGAGCGAGAAAAAGGTGTCAATGAGGTGCTGGGGCTTTCTGACTAAGGCATTAGAGCATTTTAAAGAGAAAACCACATTTGCAGTGGGTGCTGTCACTATATGAGGGAAGTGAAGACGCTAATGTAACCAAAATGGCTCAAATAAAGCAAGGAAGTGGTTCGAGTGTGGGCTCCAACATTTCCAGCTGTCATTTTTCTGAGGAATAAAAAGTCAGACTGTGACACAATTATTTAGTGAACTATGAAGGCCTTTCATTGTCTACATGAACTTTTACAGTGCATATGCAGGTGTGTGAGCTGGTGTGTTTGTGCTGTTATTTTCCAATTACCATCTTTATGGTGACTCAACACCCTACTTATAGTTTGAGGTCTGATGAAAACCTTAGATTATACAAAAAAAATGGAAGTAGCCGCAGTGACATCAGCAACTGGTTTGTGGACTCCATGGATGTTTTAAGAGACCTGGATACAGCATTTGAGACAGGGCCTCTTACATTCCTATGAAAGTTGCTCAGTGAAGCATGAAGCCATAAACGCTCTATTTCCACTGTGTGAAATTACCAAGATCTTCTGTATTATGGGACTCATAGGGCATGTGGACTTGAGACTTAATGAAGGCCGAGCATTTAACTTCCATCAACCAAACAGCTAACTTCCAGTTTAACACTCTGCTAACTTGAATGGGGATAAAATGATGTGAAATCTTGTGGCTCTTCTAGACTTGTGAAATGTTATCGGACTGAATGGATCAAATCCTGATAATTAATGAAGTCATTTTGCTGGGATTTTGATACTCTTTTACAATGGAAGTCCATGGGAAAAAGTCTTTTGGGCCCAATAGCATCACATGATAGTGTAATTCCACTTTTGGCTACTACAAAAATTGGCTTCAAAGCCCTGCGCTGTTCCTGGGAACTTTATTTTGGAGCCTCGAGTTCAGCATTTTGGTCATTGCTATCTTGTTTTTTGGAGTTAGAAGTGACCATTTGTGGACGAGAGAGTGGAGATAACTCCAACAATAGCTGTTAGTTAGCACAGTGCATTTAGAGTCTCTGGTAAACTTTGATAATACAAAAGCCAATGCAAAATTTCTAACGAAAATAGGCTTTAAACCATGAAATCAAAATGAAGTTACTGGGAAAACTGAATATATGACACATTAGAAGGTCTTTAAGTAAAACCAGATTCTGGGAAAGATCTCTATAGTTAACCAGAATGCTCCAATTACTTTCATGAACTGAGAAGACACTGAAATAGTGACAGCTATAGCTACGCCTATACTCTGTAAATCTAGAAGTGGCCAATGATGTCCCATTTAAGTGTACAGTAACTGGTGAGTCATGTGGTAAGAATGTACTGACCACCACGTGTCTTTCACTTCATCATCTCATCACACCGGGATGCATAATCTGAGAATGTCTGAATTTTAGTAGATGAGTAGATTTTGGTCACATTGTAATCTCATGACCCTGAGCAAAACAAAAAACAAACCAAAAAAAAACAGCTATGCAGAGGACACTGGACTTTCTACTCACTTTCTGTGTGAACCAAGTAAAAACTGCAGCAAACCAAGAGCTTTATAGGGCCATTACTAGCAACTGATTAACCAGCAACAAACAGTACTGACTTTTCACCTACATCTATTCTGCCTACTCTGCGGAGGATTGGAAAACAACAATAGCAACATGTGGACGACCAACCACTTTTCCTCAGTCTCTAACCACACTGTAAGCCAGCTGCTCTATATTATGTAAATCCTTTCCATGGCAGCTACTCCATGTTTCCAAAAGGTTGAGCGTGCGCATCCAGTCTGGGGCAGGATCAAAATTAAAGATGCAAAATCTGCAGTTAAATCTCTCAGCACACTCCCTACAAGAACCTTTCATCTCCTTTGCAGCTGTGTGCGCACAACAAACATTGTGTACATACTTGAGCGAGTCATTTACTCACCTGTGCAGGAGTTTACATTGATCTCTGCTTATGGCACGTTTACGGTAAACACTCAGAAAGGCAGATTAGAAAAAGAAAGGAGGGAAAGGCGCATGTACAGTAGCTGGCCGCTCACCTCAATAAATGCAGGGGTTGCCAGAGTCCTGAAAGGAGGCGGAAAAGTTATTGTGCCAGGGGCTGATCATCAATCTTACTAAACAAGGGGCTGCACACAGTTGCCGCGGCCACAGACCACAATGTTTCAAGGCACACACCAGTCCCAATTCAGCCCAATCACAAGAATAAAAGCTATTGTACATTATTACAGTTGTACATTATTATGTAACAGATATGATTAAACTTTACATTTCTTAAGGTTTCAACAATGCTGTGGTTAACGTAGTTATGTTTAGGCATAAAAACCACTTGGTTGGGGTTGGGAAAAGATCATGTTGTGGTTTAAAGCCCAGTATACACTGTGCAATTTTTTGGCTGTCCCAGATAGAGGTAACTAATGAAAGAAATGTGGCAATATCTTTGGCTGTGACTCTGAAGCGGAGGTACTACGTCACACAGTGAGAGAGTGGATGACTGCTGTCACAGTCGTGAAATCAAAGACAATTGTGCACTGATCAGCGTGACCGTGCTAAATACTAGTAGATGTTAATTCTTACTGTGAGCTCTCATTGCAAAATTGGCATGCCAAGTTGGCCTCTTTTCCCCAGCCATGGCCATGTCCACATTCTCCTCCTCTTCCTCTTCTTCAGACTTTTTTTGACAGACATATATGCAACCATATCAAGGGCTTGACTCATGTTTGTTTTCATTTTTGTCTTACAGCGGCATAGGTGGATGATGTATGCTGATGATATTTTGTTATTGAGTACTGATGTCAATGGACGTATGTTGTTGCCAACGATTCAGTAGGCGTGGTCTACATACATCAAACCTGACGTCATTCCCAACAATTGCTGACTGGGCTACCCAATTACATAATTGCTAAAGTTTGTAATTGGACGTTTTCCAAATATTGAGGGGGACGTATTCCCTGCATCCCCTCTGAAATCTACGCCTATGTCTTATACAGAAACTTATTGCATTCAAATCATTTCACAGATGCTATAATCACATACAAATTCTACACATGATATTTTTTAAGTATCTATTCATGACACTGAATTCTTGTGATGAAAACAGTGGAAATGTTGAACAATGATGAAGAAAGAGCCTCGTTATCAATACAGTTCAAGCAACATAGCAACAGTTTATCATGAGTTCAATGCTTATCACTGAACAGCAATTCCTATGTAGAATATCTGAAAGAAGCTGGATCAGCAAGGTGTTAGCAAAAGTAGCTATCAGTTGACTGTAACAGTGACAGCACTGAATTCTAGAGAAAAGTGACAAATTATGGTAAATTTGGTAAAAGTTTAATGAGTATCAGCACAAACCAAAAAAAACAAAACTGTCAACATGTAGCTTGTTTTATTATTTATTTTCGCCAACTTCTCAGCCTTCTTATAAAAAAAAACAAACAACTGACAACTAACAGCATTTAGTGTACCCAGTGAGTCTGTTTGTGTTAGTGTTTCTGCACATATAAAGGCAGATGACAGCTGTGCATATAAACAAACCGAATGTCCAGACATTAGTTTCTATCCCTCCACATCCTCTTCTTCCCCCGGTTCCCTCTTTTGTTTATTTTTAGGTCATTTTGAATTTTGTATTTTTAGCGCCATGGCCTTACTTTAGGCAACTAACACCCACTTCTAAAGAAAGCATCTTTAAATAGCACCACTGACAGACAGATGGAATAAAACCCAGCTATGTTGGTAAGCGACAGAGTACTGGGGAAAAAAGGAAAACAAAGAACAATCTTTGTGTTTATGCAAGACGGGCCTTTTCTTGGGTGTGTAGGGTCAGCAGTGTGTCGTCAGTGTGTGTGTGTGTGTGTGTGTGTGTGTGTGTGTGTGTGTGTGTGTGTGTGTGTGTTTGGTGGATGTGTGCCTGTCTGTGTTTCCGTTTGTGGTGCTTATGACTGTGCAGTAATCAGCCAGGAGGAAGAGCCTGTCCAAGTGCAGACAGCGTATCTCCCGTGGCCTGAGGATCCGCCTGTTTTCTCACACAATAAACACACATGCGCAACCCCATTTGACAGACGTTAGACAACAATGTGTAGTGTTTAGACTACAAGAGCATAAAACATACCAGGAAGAAGCAAATGAAAATTTACAGCAAATGGAATGGGCAAGTGAGACAACAGTGCAGCTCTGTTTACTATGGCGTAAATAGACACAATGATCTTGACAGAAGGGTTATTTTTACCAACTGTGTAGCAATCTTGATGCTGATAATAGAATGGAAAACTGGAAGGCCAAAATGGAGAAACGTGAGGGGCGAGTGTTAGGGAGGGGTGACATAAACGTCAGATAAAAAACAAAAAAAAATAAAATAAAATGAAATAACTACTCAGACTTCCATGCCAAGTTGCACCAAAGTTTGCTGTTGTAAATAATTCCTGGGTTGTTTGTGTAAAGGCTCAAAAATATTGTGCCCACATATATGAAATAGGCAGACACTAGACTTCAATCCTGTATTTCAGCTTTTTTAGTTGTTTTGTTGTTTTTGGTTCACTGTGAATGATTTAAAACAATATTCTTCATTTAGGCAACACCTAAACTATCTAGTCCGTAACAGCATTGAACGGGTCGGGTCTTGGAAATAAATACCTGTCTTCTCTGCAGTGTGTAATATATGGGAAAGATTTGCTGCTCAGGAAATTTAGAACCCTATATTGACTCACACAAAATGATACTGAAGACGGAAAATGACGAAGGCAAAAAGGCAGGACAAAGAAAACATTATCTACAAGCTTTCACAAATTAAAAGAATGAAAATGATAAGAGACAGGCACTTTTGGAAAACAGGGTGTGAGAGCTCCTGAAGATGACTGACTAACCTTGACCAGGAAACGCTAACCTCATTCTAACTGTCTACTGTAAGCCTGCTGTGACACATGAGCGCACAAAACATTTCTTTCAGTCGCACAAAGAGGGAAACATCTGCAATCAATTACTCCCACCCACCCAGCTATAGAATCCAATAATGACTGTAAAACGCAACAGCAATTTTCTTTTATGGTGTTGTTTTCCCTGCTTGGCGTTGCTTTCAGTGACTATAGAGATGGACAGCAAAGGCTGGCACTGAAGCTGGAGAGTGATGTTCGATTCAGTGGTCACATTAGAGGAAAAAGTAACTTCCACCATTTCTAAGTTGACTAGATGCTCTACCGCTGGTTTACCCTCCCTGTTTTCTCTATATAAGGTTCTATGATGAGATCTCACACGCACACACATTCACACACAGGAGTGACAGGAATGTCAGTCCTGGACAGTAGCCAGTACCTCCTCACTGTGGAACAACCTCTCTTCAGACCTGGGGCCCAGCAGGGAATAAAATGAGTCCATGGTGAACCAAGCCTCTCAAACAAAGACTTGTGGTGTGGTGATGTCACTTCCAAGTGAGCTGTAATTCTGTTTGATGTGGCGCCTCTGTTGGTGGACGAGGGGGCGAGGCGATACCCCACTGGGATGGACGTAGGTCGGAAGAGGCCAGAGAGGAAGGAGGGCTGTTAATGAGCACAGAAGCAGGAGGATGTTGTGGTGGGTCACAGTGCGGCTGCTCGGTTTACCAACTCATTTCCTTCTCAGGCTTCTGCAGTGCTGAGATGTAATCGCTCCACAGCTGCTGACCTGAATGTTAGGTCAGAAAGAGAAAAAAATCAACACAGAGCTATGGAGGGAGTGTTTGAGGAGGGACAGAATTCAGTGTCAATAAAGATGTCAGTGAAGAGTCTGTAATTAGCGTGAAAGAACTCCGAGAGCCGCAAACACACCTGCAATCTCAAACAATCGCTCCACTGTCTTAGAAAAGAGAATTGAGACCTTATGGGGAGGCAGCTTGTATGTGTGTGTGTGTGTGTGTGTGTGTGTGTGTGTGTGTGTGTGTGTGTGTGTGTGTGTGTTTGTTAGGAGAAATGAAAACAGGTGGGGACTGTGATTGAATTCTGGAGTTGACAGTCCCGAAACTTAGATACAAAAATATCTGTGTGGTTACAGGGGAAAACTGACAGTCTTGATCTGTTCTAGTGATCTCAAACAGACGTCACTTGGTTTCACAGCCTTTGTAAAAGACCTAAAAGAAGTATTCAATGCGATTCAAAGACACTACACTTTGCTGAACTGTTGAAACATTACCCTCAAGGGTTAAATTTCACTTTAAAGGCACTGACACACAAGCCAACCTCAAAGAACCAACTCAACAAAGGTTGACCTATCAAATGCTTTATGTTGCCCCTTGATGCCTCATGTCTTGTTTTTAAGTTGCACTTGAATGCACAGAGGAAAAATAGTCAATAGTCTTCATTCTTTTTGTTAAACCTCAATTGGGAGTACATATGAAAAAATAATTGCTGGTACAAAAATGCCCCCTTCTCTTCTTGCTTGTTGCTGAGTGTGTCAAAACAAAACAGCTTCAGCTATACTTTTGTTTAGCAAAAGTTAACATGCTAACTGTTATTTATGACATCTACTGCATGTCTGGAAGAGGGATCCCTCATCGTCACTGGCTGCTCTTCCTGAGGTTTCCTCCATTTCTTTTCCCTGTTTCAGGGGTTCTTTTTGGGGAATCTTAATCCTTAAGCGATGTGAGGGTCTTAGGGCAGAGGGATGTCATATGCTGTAAAGCCCTCTGAGGCAAACCATGTTTTGTGATAATGGGCTTTATAGATAAAATTGACTTGACTTGACAAATATGATAAATTTATACAATGAAATGATTTGCACTGCTCTTGAATCTTCACCTTGAGAACTCCATCTGTTACTGAGGTTGTCAAAGAGGCATGCTGAATCAGCCAAACAGCAGTCAATAATAGACCAGGCAACAGTGCCAAACAAGGTGCAAAAAATATGGGCGATGGTCAGCCGCAGACACTCAACAACGGTCCAACATCACATCACAGTCCACTGTTAGCTTGATGTGTCAGGACTTTAAGATTTTTGACACCCGTGTTGAAGGTAGAGCTCACTGATACTGTAGTCAAACTTCTCTTCTAGTTCCCTGACAGTTTGGGTTGGGTTATAAAAGTGACTCCAACTAATCCAGCTCACAGGAAGAGGATCAGAGGTTGTATAAAAACAACAACTGCTCCCACAGGGATGTGTCACATTCAGATGGGGGCCCTATTGTCCCCCAACAAAGCTCTGGTGCGATGTCACATTCCCGAAATCCACGCTGGGGAAGGGGGCTCGGGGAAGGAGAGATATTTTTCACACCGATGCACAAAGCCACAGAGCGTCGGTCTCCGTGACTCACACGTAGGGAGGAAAAGGGGCTGAGTAATCACAATAATAACCACCATCATCCTGTAGTCTCGACAGTTGCTACTAACCGGGACTCCTCACTTGATCAGTACAGTAATACACAATCAGATCACTCCTCAAGATGAGACAATATTGCTGCTGAGTCAGCTGTGTCGGTGCATATGTGCCGAGCAGGCTAATTGTAGTGTTAGTAATCACTTCCATCCCTCAGCTAGTAATAGGGCAGATTTTAGCGGGGCTTTTCACATGACTGAGTCCACTAAAGTGGACCAGTGGGGCTCAGCTTCGGTGCCTTGTGCAAAGCTGTCATGTGTGTTGCGTTGATAAAGACAGAGCAATCTCTGGACTGAGAGATTAACTGTGGTGTAATGGGCAGAGATGAAAACTAGATGTCATCTTTTTGGCAACCAAGTGCTTCCATGGGCTCAGCCCTTTCTCAGTGTGTGTGTGTGTGTGTGTGTGTGTGTGTGTGTGTGTGTGTGTGTGTGTGTGTGTGTGTGTGTGTGTGTGTGTGTGTGCGCGTGCGTAAGTGCACGCTGGCAGAGGGAGGTCAGGGGCGCGTCTGCCACGAGCTCAGCTCTCACTCTAAGAGAAGCCATCATCCATGACCTCATCCAAGGAAAAATCCCCCTCTCCTGCCTTCCTCTCCTCCCTCATTGCTCCTCCAGCAGCTGAGCTCCAAACGCTCCCTCTGCATTCCTGCTCTCTGAACAGCTCCCACACTGTCTCGAGGCTGCGGCAGGAGAGAGGGAACACACAGAGTAACAGTGGGTGGACGGACAGACGGAGAGCAGCAGATGGGGAAAATCTCACTGAGGTCACAGACCCTGCTAACAGCCTGTGGGCTGCTTAGGCGGCCTCATGGGGGGGAATGTAAATTTGTTGAGGAGTCAAAGAGATGAGGCAGATGAATGAAGAAATTCAAAAGAGGGAAAATCATTCCTCCACTTGCTTTCAGTTTTCCAGTTCCTGGTCATGGGTTTAACATCATACACTGAGCAGAAGGCAGGGTGACACACTGCACACCTTGCTAGACTATCAAAGGGCTATAGATGTAGACACTCCAAGGTATTCAAACATTAGCGGCATGGCGTGGTCAGTCAGGCCACCATTTTGGTTTAGACTGAAATAGGTTGGCATTTGAGGTTTTTGGTGAAATGTCCTGGAAACTGCTGGGTGGATTTCCATGACATTTGGCAGACCAGTGACTGAATATAAAGATGGACAGCATGACAGCTCCACAAAAGTGAAGCCAAAACATCTTGATCAGCCCCTGGTTATTGGCTGCAGTACAGGTCATAAACCCCGCCCCGCCATGTTGGCGGATTGGACACGAGTCAAACTGAAAACTACATGTCAAGTACATGTCATGAAATTTTTTTTTTTTTTACCAAAAAATTGTTTCCTGTCGTTTTAGGTAATTCTGAGTCGGACAGGTGTATAGGCCAGAGCTCGATACCATGTCTCCAAATTCAGATCACTAGTGTTCAGACTCCAAATAAGGTTACCAGGGCAAGATGGCAGCTTTATGGCTTCCTTTTTGTACAGTGCGAGGAAGTGGACATGCATCATCCATATAAAATATGGACCAGACATTCATGCCTCCCTCAGGACAAATTGTAACAGGTATTTTTGTTATGCTTAGTAATTATTATTTTTTCAATATGACCAAATACCTACAGAACTGGTGATAAAAAGGCCTTTATTGCATTCTGTTTTAAGTACTAATAAGCAAACATTAGGACAAAATGACTAAACTAAGTGGTGAACAAGGTGAACATTTTACCTGCTGAATGCAGGTATCGTCCCTGTGAGCATGTTCACATTAAATTGTTCAGAGTGCAGTTCTGTAGAAAGATTATTGGTGAGTGTCATTCCCAGGTAGTCAAATACTGATGACCTGTGACTGGTAGTTGGACCAAACCACCAACCCAAAGCACTGGACCTTCAACATTAAGCATTTAGCTTTAAGCAGTGCTGAGCCTCGCAGCCTCAGAGTTTTTTTGTGCGAGCTGGACTCAGTGATGTAGTCCTCATACAATGGTTCATATGATATCTAACAAATTAGCGCCCCATGAATGTCATTCTCACGTTGTGTAGTTATTGTAATGTTATGTAGGTTTAGGTGCAGGAAAAGAGACATGGTTGGGTGTTGTCATATTACACATTTAACATAAAGTAACGTACTTAACATTAAGTTCCATAGGTTAGGTTTAGGCAAGAAAAGTTGCTGAGGTGTAGGAAAATAAACATGGTGACGACATACCTTAAAATAACTCAGAGTTCATTTGGTTTCACAAAGGACACAAACAACAGTCTCCTGGGGGAAAGTCCTTTGTTTGTTTAACCCATCCACCACCCCAACTCAACTCCTTACCCTGACCTTTGCTCATAATTCCTTACTACTCCTGACTGCATGCATTGGTCGCATGATTGAAACCTGATTACATGGGTTGTATACACATTCTGGTGCATTACTTTTTGTAGGTATACTTAGAGAATAGCTTGCTTAGCTTTATGTCTTTAACCCTTTGAAACTAGAGAAATATCGCTGTTCTTGTGCTGCTTTGAGATGTCATTCACAAATACTAAAACCTTTGAACCATAAGCAAATTGGTGCAATTTCTTTCAAAAAAAATTAAAAACAAGGCAAAGAGCAACTTGGTTAAGATTTTCCACTTATTGCAAGGAATTGGTAGATTAGAAAATTAGATTTTAAAAGCTTGGGAAAAAGGAAAAAAGCTAGGGAAAAACTTTATTGTAATTATGATAATTACATATTTGAAATTACATAAAATAAGTATTATAATCTTTTAAGCACTCTTCACAGGTCATTTCCTTGATTTTGTTTTTTACTTCAGTTTTTTATTTTTCAAAATTTCAGGTAATTTTTACAAATGTATTGCTAATTTTGGGGTAATTTCTCCTGTTGTCACTCATTGCCTTCTTCTCATGTTTTAGAAATCAAGTAATTTTGCTCAGGTTTCAAAGGTTCAAACTACAAAATGAAAACTTAATGGAAACCTGTATGCAGGGACAAACATGTGCACTTGGAAAGAGTCAGGATTCAGACATAGGCAGCCCTGATCACCTCTAAGCCCATTTAACCATCACAAAGTCTTCCTATTGCATTACAGCATTCCTAGATTTGTCTTTTGAACTGATTATTTAGGACTGTATTAACAAATAGTCAAATTACTGTTCTGTGATGACATCTGATACATTTATGGGAATAAGAACATGCCATTGTTGTTGGATGGAAGCATTCCTCCCCTGCCTGTATATCAAATACACATATCTCAGGTACGCATCGGTATTTCTCCGCAAGGGAAATCCTTCATCTCTTTCCCAACAGTCTCTTCAGGTTCAAACTGAAACAATGAAGATTTAAGTGTTTGCCTTGAGGGTGAGGGGTGGGGGTGTGAGGTGTTCGACCACAAAGGAAACACAGTGAAGAAGAATGCCTGGAGCCCACTCCTTGCGGTAACCGGAGCTTGCTGCCGTCTGCTCTGACATCCGTCCGCCTCTCCTTTGTCATAAGTTGTCAGCCAGCTCAACTGGCCAGCACGCGTTGGACTGATCCTCTAAAACCACCATTAGATGCCTGCTTCTGCACACACGCACACGCACACTGGGCGGATATGGGAGGAGTTTTTTTTTTTAATTTCAGAGAACTGCAAGGCATACTGTCAGGGGGTAGAGAAAACAGATGAGTCAAGCATGCAGTCATCCAGTCTTCCTGTCTGTTTGCTGGCATGCTGTTGTTTGTGTGATATTTTTTTAGCTTATGTGTGTGCGGTAGTGGTGATGGTGATTAGGGGAACGGACAATTACATCCAGTTTCTTTCCTTTCTTTTTCTCTGCCCCTCTCTTCTTCTCTTCCTTCCTTTCTCCTGCCTCTTTTACTCATCCCATCCTAATCCAACATCTCTCTCTCTCTCTCTCTCTCTCTCTCTCTCTCTCTGTCTGTCTCTCACCCTCTCTTCTCCTCTTACCCAGTAAGTAATGTGATTCCACCATCAGCCTCCTTGGGGCCTAAATAGACCTCAGTGAGAATTTAATAGTGTGACCATGATACATAACAAGTGTCTGTCCAGCAGGGTGACATCAGCAGCGGGGAATCTGCTGGTATCCCTGCCCAACTCCTGCTGGCATCGGAGCGAGTGGAGAAGGACAGCACTGAGCTGAGCTGCTTTTTCAACACCGCTGACACAGACAGCAGCAGTGTGGAGCAGGGCCAGACTTTATTATTTGGGGGTCAAAGCAAATAATGAACCTGGCCATTTTGAATTAAATCTTTCCTTTAATTCAAAATCTTTAAGATTTTAATTACTAGCATTTGGCATATTTTCAGGAAAAGCCATTCAGTGTATTCACATTTTATACGTTACGGTTGTATGCCTTTGCCACACAGGATTCAATCTGCTAAACCACACCGAAGCAGATCACAGTGGATTATGCATGCGCATAAAAGACATGCCGTACACAATATTAAATCCTTGAAACCGAAGCAAATTGGTTTGATTTCTTTCAAAAGCATGAGAGGCAATGAGCAGCAAAAGAAGAAATAACCCTCAAAAATAATACTAATAATAATAATAACTTTTAACATAATTTTAAATATGCAATTATGATCATTTTTCACAATATGTTAAACATTTATTACCAAGTTGCTCATTGCCCTTTCCCCATGTTTTTGAAAGAAATCGCACCAATATGCTCAGGGCTCAAATTTATATGCTTCTGGGCATCTGAAAGCAGCCCTGGAAAAGTGATGTCCCTCCAGGTTCAAAGGGTTAAATCACAATTGACTTCTGTCTCAAAGCCCCCCCAGCCGCCGCTGAGTCATTTTGAGAGTAATTCTGCAACTCTGAATTATTAAACCCTGTTCCATTCTCTAACCAAAGTCCCAAAGTCTCCACAGTGACCCACAACTGAAATCTGGGGGATTTTACTGTGGCTTTAAAGAAATACTTGGATATTCTTGATATTCTGACATCTCCTTGTGGAACAACATGCCCCTGCATGTTGAACAAAGCCAAACAAGGGCCATTTTTATGACAAAAGTTTAAGAGGATTTTTTGGGTAGTGTTAATGATTCAACTTTAAGACAGGGGTTTATTTCCTTCGATTTGAATGTTTCCATGTATTGTGTTTGTTGTTTCCATTAAGGAACACTTGGAAACAAATGCTTTTAGTAATGCTTTTAAGTCAGGCCGCCTAGGAGTATGCTGCACTTTGAAGCCAATTTCCGTAGTGGCCAAAGACTGTTACATCCGTCACATGATGGCCTGTGGCCCAAAAAGACATTCACCCATAGACTTACATTGCAAAAGAGACATGAATATATTTCAGCCTCTGCAAAATGACTCGTTTCACAATCAGAATTTGATGTATAAAGACATAACAACTGTATACAGTGTTGGAGGCGGGGTCACCTGTATTTCCTATGCTTAGTGGCACATGATGCCAAAAAAGTTCAACTGCTAAATATAAAATAACACAGGTGAAAGGCTCTGCTTCCACACTGTCTTTTCCCAAAATGGCAAACTTTTACTTACATGAAGTGACTCCACATTCTGGCTACAGATGTAGGTTAACTGATAAGATACAGTACGGTGTTACTGACAGTCCTCTGAGGCAGAGGTAATTTTACTAGCAGTATTTCGTCTTATTTTCCTTGTAGCTTTTGCTGCTGTGGTTTAAAAAATGTTGAG
The DNA here is from genome assembly GCF_026936395.1 of Plectropomus leopardus. Taxonomy (NCBI): domain Eukaryota; kingdom Metazoa; phylum Chordata; class Actinopteri; order Perciformes; family Serranidae; genus Plectropomus; species Plectropomus leopardus. The sequence goes on along the minus strand of NC_142183.1, from coordinate 25,160,332 downwards.
GTTAAGAGCTGATGAAGTAGTAGAGGGAGTGGGTATGACTCAAGAATGACAAGTTTTTAATCTAACAAATGAGGGGTGTTGGTCAGTAAGTAAATGTGTTCCAAATTAATGATAAATTAGCTTTCATTACTTAATATTTTTTCCATTTGCAGGCCTCAGGCCCTAACAGTTAGACTGCCTCTGAGCACGTGTCAGTTTTAGACTTAAAGGAAGAGGAAGAAAATGGACACAGGAAAAGGATGTGGAAGCGGAGGAGGGAATAGGGATGTAAGAAGGACAGGAATAAAGATTAAAGACGGTAATTCACAGGACCTGAAGGGTAAATCAAAGTAAAAGACCAGAGAAGGAAGAGTGAGAGCTATAATAGGCGGTGACAGAGTGACGCCGCTCTAATCTTTTTTATCCACATCCAGGCGAAGACAAGTCTGCACCCTCTAAAGAAGAAGTTCTCACCTTGACCCATTGTCGATTTCTCCTCGTCTCTTGCTCCCCCTCTCATGTTACCACGTTGACCTTATCTCTCACTCCTTCTCTTCATTCCTGTCATCCTCCACCCGTCCTCCTCTTCTTTGGCTGTCCTCGCCGTGTAAACGGGACGTCACTGACTGTACAACACACACACAGCCTCTTTTTGTCATGCGACAAAGACCATGTCGTTGTTATCACCTCATCAATCAGGCCTGAGTGGCACACTGAGGCTGCTCTGGTTCTTCATTTCGACTGTAAAGAAGTAGTTCGGGCTATTTGTTTTTTCTAGCATTGTGCAAACACATTTTATTTTGCTGGAGTATCAAATTGCAGACTAATGACACGCACATACTCATTAATTACAGGTAATAATGTGTTCCTGTTGATGATATCCGGTCAGAGAATAATTATATTTCCAACTGCTGGCGTGCGCACTTCCATATCAGCGTGGAAACTACCCATTGTTGCCTCTCAGCGGGGCAGGAAGCACCTTTCACAACAAACTCACCCTCCTCATGCTGATTCAATCCAATACAACCACTAGAGCATTTGATTACTCAAGTCTATTTGGCAATGTATCAAGACGACAGAGTGGTTTACTTTGCTAATGGATTTGGGTATTTTCATAAAAAAACTTTGGAGAGAAATATTAGTTGACTGCTTATCATTATCAGTAAACCCATATGCTGCACTGATACCGTATCCGTAATTAGCAAAGTGAAGGCTTTAAAGGTCCAGTGTGAAGAATTAAGGGGGATATATTGGCAGAAAGATCATGTAACAAAACTTGTCATGTGTTTGGTAGTATAGAATGAGCCGTTTAAATCTACACAGGGAGCGGGTCCTTGTCCACAGAGTCCACCATGCTGTTTTTGTAGTCGCCCCGGACAGATAAACCAAACACTGGCTCTAGATAAGGCCAATCGCATTTTTGTATTTTCATGTCCGCCACTGTAGTTGATGAGCCTATCAGCGTTGAAAAATAGAGTCTTACATGATACTGGTTTCAGTATTTTTACCGGTTTAAATCACATGGTGCGTTAGTAAAAAGCTCTGAAACAATGAACACTGAAGGAAGCCTTACCGGGAGTTCACGCTTGGCACATGGGAGAATTTTCAGCTGGTTACAACCTGCAGTCCTCACTGCTCATCGCCACTAAATTCTACACACTGCTGCTTTAATCTGGTGGTCAGCATGTGGCAAAAAAGTCCAACATATGCAATGTACACTTTATTTCCTAAAATTACATCTTCAAAAATGATCCCTATAAATCAAAATGGTTTACTGCCATAACCAATACCTATTATGTGTAATGATGAGTTGGGAACATTTTTGTGTGTCTGTAAAAGTCTCTCATGTTACAAACAAAGGCGCCTACAGAGAAATGAGCTTAGATGAGCACACCTTGATGTTAACAACTGCTGCCAAAAAAAAGTATCAAAAACAATAGCAATCTTGGCACGCCAGCAATTCTCATGGAGTGTCACACACAATGAAATCTGCCACTTCCACTGTATTTTGGCCAACCCGCAAGGAAATGCCTCCTGAGTTGTGAAAATATCCTCTGTGAAGCTCTCCAGGAACATTCAAGAACACTCAGGAGGCGAGGACATCACTGTGACCCTACAAGGAAAATTCAGGAGTGGTGCAGCGCTGATGCCTGATGATGGGCTACCATGCTGGACATTATTTCCTGGCTGTGGTCCACTGAGAAAGAGAACGCAGCGAACTCCCTTCTCTCTGAGCATTCTGGCTCTTTGGTGGCCATCAGCCCCGGGAATAGCAGCTATGTGAGCATGACTGCACGGCACTATTTCTGTGTGCTCTGCTACTTGACATTGAGAGGCCGGGATTAGGTGGCTCCACTACTGTAAATGACTAGCCCCTGTCACACATACAAACACACGTACACATGTGTGGGCTTTTGGAAATACACATACTACATGTTCATTTCTGCTGTGTTTGAAATCATGACAAATACAGGATGGAAAAGTCACTCTGTTTATTTGTAACCAAGAAACTGTAGTCATCAGCATAGTCTCTATTTGCTGTCCCCCAAAAAGCTCCCAAATAGCAACTTTTCATGAGTTAATAAAAAAAAGGGGGAGGGGGCTCTTATTGGAGAGCACTACTGCATTCATGAAAAACAGTTGTGTAATAGCTGATAAATAACCTGAAGTGATGTCACTGAAGTCAACATCCACTGTGGCTGAAAAAACTACAAGCTTGAAAATGAAGAAAAATGTGAAGGTGTTTGAAAAGAAGAGAGGTTAGCAAAGCTTTGTAACTACCAGCATAACAGCCTAATCACTGCCAGCGGGGGGCATTGTCGGTAACACAGGCAACAAGTTTCGACAGGAAAGAATAGGAAGAACAGGAATGCTAGGTTGATTTATGCTAGGTTGATTTTGATCATTTTTGTTTGTCCATTGTGAATTGGACAGTGTTACAGTAGTGTGGGTCTTCCTGTAGATAATACAGATCGCTGCCTAGAATGCCTAATTTACTCAATTAAAATTATTGGGGGTTTTTTTAGCCAAGTTGTTTATTTGTGCTTATTTGCATTCGCTCCTGTTCTTGTTTGTAATAAATACAACACATATATTGAAGATCTTTTTTTTTAAACTTGGGGGTGGGGGTTGCAGAAGAAATAACTAAATTTGAAGATACATAGCTCTCATTGGGCAGTGACGAAATGTATAGTTCTACACTACCATATTCTGCGTTTTTAGATTTCTATGTATGTGCATGAATTATGTGGGTTTTTTTGTGGTTTTATATTTGCAAATCTGCTCGCTTCAGGTGGAAAGGCTTTTTTTTAATAATCTGACGTATCTGTGATGCAGTGAGTTCATCTACTAAAAGTGCAAAATGAGCATATGTGCGTGGAATTTTTTTTCTTCTTCTTCTTCTTCTGCTATTTTTGAGTTGCTCAACAAATGGTATGAGGAGTGCTGCATCCTGAATCAGGTACCACACCCTTATGGTTCAGCTGAACATCTGTCTTTAACTACCATCCCCCCGGTGTGAACATACAGTCCTACAGTGTCTTGTTTATTCAGTATATATAGACAGTATGGGAATCAAACCCACAAACAGTGTTGAAAACGATCCCATAGCAAACATGTAAACACTTGTGTTTTGCTGTGGATTTTTGCTTGTAATGGTTCGGTTAACCCCTCTAACCCACACAGACTCGGCACAGAGGCATTACTCCAACACATTCCCACACACACATACGCAGTGTCGGTGTAACAACATCCGTGTAGGAGGTGACTTCAAGGGGTGACTAACATTTGGCTGAGTCTCAGCCTGCCTTTGAGTCCAGCTGGGTCTTTTGACTTTCCTTACCCCCATTAAACCTGCGTGCGGCATACATGACAGCATTGTTGCATCCTGCTAGTATTTGCCGTATGCGGTCTCTCTGAACTCTGTGGCATTCAGGGCTGGTTGAGGTCTCAGATGTTAGACTTGGTGGTGTGTCTTTGAACATGACATCTGTTGGTTGTGTGAGTAATGGTGTGGTGCTGTGGCACGATGTGTTGTGGCTGAACATCAGGTGTTCCAAGGCCTGCACGCCGCACATCTGTTCCCAGCGGCTCAGCATACGTACACGCAGCGGTAAGTGAGTGCTGACCGCAGTCATTATGATTGATCTGTTAGTGAGTCTGCTGATGCTGGTGTCAACACATGAAACTGATAATGTCTTCTTTTACATTTGGTCCTAGGAGGGAGACCTTTGGGAAACACTCATTTAAATACAAACAAACAATCAGTGTTTAACTGTAAAATTGGACAAATAGTGATTACTCACTGCATGACCTATCCAGATAACCAGATTTATCCCTCTGAAATCTGAGCATAATAATTAGCAACAAATTAGTAAAAACAAGACAATTACCTGAAAATTAAAGGGGATAACCGGAAAGTAAAAAACAAAAACCGGCAAGTAAATAATCTGAAAAAAAAGTACTAAAAATTTAAAAAATGAATATGTGATATATTGAGTTGTTTATTTTGAATACATCAGTTTAATAATCATAAATATATTTTTACCATTTTTAAAAATAATTTTCTCTTTTTTTTCTTTCTCATTTTTTTTCTCTCTCCCTGTCTTCTTTTTTTCAGGCTGTTCTTTCATCACCTTTTGCCATTTTTTTTGCAATTTGCTCATTGTCTTTTCCCATGTTTTTGAAGACAATTAAACCTTTTTGCTTAGGTTTCAAAGGTTGAAATACTTGCCAAAGGCATCTGAATGCAGCACGAAAGAAACTGTCTAATCCAATCCAAACCAATCCAGGTTTCAAGGGGTTAAACATAAAATAAGAAGGCGTTCTGACTCCATATCTACACGGCACTCAAAAAATATTTGCCTTTTGACCACTGAACATAGCAGCACTAATAGCCAGGATACAGGTGCTTTTTAAAAGCGGCTGCTCAAACGTCAGAGACAAGGGAAATAAAAATATTATCTTTACTATAATAACAGCTCGTGAATGGGCCAAAAGAACACAGCAGTGTTATCATTATCCACACCTGCCATTCTAAAATATCCCACTAATGTGTGGGCTTGACTCAGGAAGTGAAGCAAAGAGCAAAAATAAACTTGACCTTACTTAACTGATCTTAACATTTGAGACCCCTATTAAGGTTTGATGTAATGAAGAATTACATGAGTCAGAAATTTGGATAGTCCTTTTGTTTTTATTTTGCTCTGAAAAAAAATCACATAAATAAAGTCACTTCAAAACTGCAGGACAGGATTTGAAAGGGTGGAACACTTTAATTCACATTTTTTTTGCTTGACAGCTTAACACAGATCTGAGGGAGTTTCTCCTCGAATGAAGGTAAGACAACATGATTCATACCAAATTCTTGCTACAGTGCATTTGATATATGACTCCCTTTTAAAAGGTTTCTTAACAATACAGTCGCTGAGTGCACAGTCTCTATGTTGCCTTTAATCAATACATAGCCAGTGCAACGTATCGGCACTAATGTGGCCTGAAGATCCCCAAACTTACAGGATACATTAAGGCGGGGGAAGTGAAAGAGCAGTCCACCGCTGATGTGCCTTCGAGCAAGGCTTAGTGGCTGACAGATCCAACTGGTTGTACTGGGCAGCTTCCATGTGTGTAACTGTGTGAGTGTGAGCAGGACATCCCTGAAAAGCACTGCTCTCAGTGAAACTGTATAATTTAAAAATATCTATACAACGATCAATTGATTAATCACAGTGCTATTGATCATCTGAGTGCCAAAATAAAAGCCAGAAATCAGATGCATCATACCCCTTTTCATGTAATATCTCAAGAAGCTTCTGCATTGTTTGCTTTTCCGTTTCATAAATAAATATCGTCCAATAAGAAATATAAAAACAACTGTAACATCATTATTTTAAAAACGGTTGAAGGTGGTTAAAATCTCTATAAATACAGTTAGCTTAAATAAATAAATTAAAATTATAAATATAACGTTTACTGTACACAAAAAAAAGATGGCCTTGTGCAGGAAAATACAAAATGCTGTCTGTTGAGAAAAAAAATGTTAAAAATCTTGTTCAGTTCAGTCTGAAACGACCTCTTTTCACACAGTCAAGAAGCAGCGCAGAGTCTAGACACGTTCCTTCTTCTTCTTCTTCTTCTTCTTCTTCTTCTTCTTCTTCTCGTTTCTTCCGTCGCCTAACTGCTCGTCACACATCTCCAGTCAAACCTCTTCCGGAGCCGTTACTATTCCAGTTTCAGGTGGGCCGACTTCTTCTGAGGCCTTCAGGAATATGTTCACCTGCCCATTTTACATCTGAGCGTCTAGCAGAGGGGTCGAGGCAGACAACAACCTCTGTTCCCTTCTTCATGTACGATCCTTTTTTCCCCTCTAGGACCTCCTCTCGCGGTTCACTTCTCTTTTTCTATTTTGAGGTAGAATTTCCACATCTTTGCCTTAAGAGGAAACAAAGAAAGAGACAATGATCAAAAATCTTGTTTGATTCAAGCCACAAAGATGGAAGAAAAATCTTTTTTTTGTTAGTGTGTATGTTCCTCACTACTCACCTCCCTTTGTCTCCTCAGTGGCTGGGCGCTAACCCTAGTTTGACCTTCTCTTCATTCTCTACATCGTACGCTCCCCTCTTGTGAAACCTGAAATAAACAAAGAGAAAAGGAGCTTGTTCAGACTATTTTCTGTTGGCTTAAGGAGATCGAAATCACATCAAACTTGAAAAGATTTGATTTTCACTTAACAGAGATATTTAGCAAGGCTACCATCCACCCTGACGACAACTTGATACCCCCCCCCACCCTCTCTTTTTTATTTTTTTTATCTTATTTTTCAATGAAATATTTAATTAAATACATAGGCTATTTTGTCTTATTTATTAAATTAATTACTTATTTGTTATGTTCTTCTTGTTTGCCTTGTATGTGAGTCAGAGACCAGTTTATTCTAGATATGCCTTTGCCCAATGTCTACAATACTGGTGTAAAATCAATACAAAAATCTGAGGAAGAAAGACTATTTTCTGCTAATTCCCTTGAAAATCTAAGTGTGTTAGTATGATGTGTATTTGTGAGTGAATCTGCGTGCACTTCACTCACCTGAGCAACAATAAAAGGCCTATGATGGTGAGGCAGACGGACGAAAGCACCACCGCCACCACCGCCAGAGCTGTGGTCCGGTTGTAGCCCTCCTGAGGCTTCTCCAAAGGCAACGTGAAAAACTCGCACCTTTCCCCGGAGTAGCTCGGGTGGCACCTGCGGACAGAAGAGAGGAAGTCGGTTTAGAGTTTAATAATTCCACTGGTTTGCAGTGGTGGAGATGTTGTGCGCGTAGATGTTGATACTTACACACAGGACGGGGCGTGGAGGTCCCTCAGGTACTGGCAGGTGCCGTGAATGCAGAAATCTTTGTACTTCCTCAGGCAAGGATTCCTCTTCTTCCCCTTGCCTTTCCCCCTCTTTCTTCCTTTTCCTCTCCTTCTCTTTCCTTCAGTGCTTTCAGCCTCCAGGGTGGTGGAGGCATCTTTGGGCTTGCTTACCATGGCAACTAAACCATAAACAGAACCAAAAAGTTACACTTTATTGCCTTTTATTGCTAGGAAAAAAATAAACCTTTTTTTTTAATGACGAAGTGTCTTACCTCGTGGCAGTTCCTCATAGTCTCCGGACAGGCCATCTTCATCCTCATCTTCATAATAATAATCACCATACTCCTCCTCTTCCTCGCCTTCCTGGCCATACTCCACTGTTGTTGCGCTCATGGTTCTGCTCTCCTCCTCCACCCTCCTGTTTCTGGTCGTATCTAAGTTGATAATAGCTGTGTGCCGCTGCCGGTCGCTCTCATACCTGTCGACTGCAGCACCGCTGGACGGTCTGGACACCACTGGAGAAGAGAAAAGGTTAAAAATTGTTAAAATTGCACGTTTGATTACCAGGATAGACCCCCAAATTACGTCAGAAACTCTTCCTCTAGGGGACAATCTGTGCACACAGGTTAGTGTGCCAAGGTGGGAGGACCCTCTGAGGGCAAGTTGAAACATGTTGTGCACAAGGAAGCTCCAGGCGGGATTTTTGGCTTTTGCTGATCTTTGTTGGGAAATGCACAAGATACAGAGCATGGTCCTTAGGGGTTGAATGCCTTGCTCAGGAGCACTTTTGCACAGTGGAACTGGCCAGTCTTGAACTAGAAAGCCAGGCCTTTTCTCAGAGAGACAGTTAAGATTTGTGGACTTTGGAAAGGGAAATGAAGTGAGGAGGCAAATAGAAGTTGGCATTTACTCCCTGTGTCTCCCACGCAACATGCATGGACAGACTGTTAGCTAATGTCAGGCAAGAATATGAGTTAAAAATAAATGTATCAAGTTACATAAAGCATGCTCTAAAATAGAGAGATGACCCCATTAGCTCCCGAATAGCCTGGCATCATGAAAACTGGTGCTTTAAAGGTTATGAAGTTTACAAGACATGTAACAGCCCGGCCATGCTGGAGAGGCTCAGAGCCGACAGTGTCGCACAGGTAGGACATGTATAATAAACATATCACTAAACAGAGAGAGAAATGATCTCACGCATGAAACTCACCCAAGGCGTGAACCAGTAGGAGCACAACACTGAAAATCCTCATGATGTCCAAACTTCCAGTGATTTTTAGGAAACAAATGCGATGGTTTATATTCCTTCCACTTGTTCCGTGCGGTTCTAAGTATTCCTTCTTTTTTTCGCTTTTTTTTTCTTTTTTCTTTATGTTTTTATGAATTAATTCCGCCTGTTTGCGACCTCTTCGTTTTATTTCAGAGGGCTGCTGCGTCCTGGATGTTCCAGTGTGAGAGGAGCGGAGTGAAGGAGCGTCCGGACAGAGGCTCCGCGGTATTTATGGCCCTCCTCACTTCACCACGCCTACAGGCTGCTGCTGCTCAGGACACTGCACTGAAGAGACTGCTGTGTGGTAATGTATGAGAGCATACAGACAGACTCTGATCAAAGCGTGGGCTTGTCTTATAAAGATATTACCACATTACAGCCGCTAATTACTACATCAATTAATGGACAGTTAATCACTTTGGTGCGCACCAACAGTATGGGGCCACATTAAAGTCACATGAGAACTACTCTGATGGCCACAGTGGTGGATATTACTAAATATCAATATTTTAGTAGGCTACATGTCATTTTTCCTATTAGGCTATTAACCCCTTGAAATCTGGATCGACAGCAGTTTTCTTGTGCTGCATTTTGACGCCTTTCACAAGCGTTTGAACCTCTGAAACGTGAGCACATTGGCTTAATTTCTGCCGAAAACATAGAGAAAAGGCAAGAAGTGTCCCTCAAAATGCTAGAAATTTATAAAAGGTGAAAATGATGGGGAGAGGGAGAGAAAATAGACATGTATATTATTCTTTCACTGATTTTGTTGTTGTTTTTAGAATAATTTTCAGGTGGCTCTTAACTAATTTCTTGTAGTTTTGGTGGGGTAATTTCTTCTTGTGTTGCTTATTGCCTTCTTCTCATGTTTTTAAAAGCAATCAAGACAATTTGCTCAGGTTTTCAAAGGGTTGAGAATGGCGCTCTTTAGAAACTTTAATAGCCTATGTATTTCATGTTGGTAAATCATGGTTTTACTCTGACTCTGCTTTCTTGCAATAGATAGATAGATAGATAGATAGATAGATCGGTAAGAAACTAAATACAAAAAAGTCAACAATAACAAATAGCAAATATAATAAATATGGGCCCATATAGTTTCCAAATATGTGAATTATGTGCCCTTTTATTTGTGCTTAATTTCTACCATTTTAGCCTACTTTTAGCCATCAATTACTTGTTAATTACCCATTCACTCACACTTGCAGTCTAACATACCCAATAATAGCCTACAGAAGTAATAATAACAGCTTTAGCTCTACGGACTGTTGGATTTCTTTAGTTCTAAATAATGAACACACCTTATATGAGGTGACACAGGCAAATAACGCACAGCTCATCTGCGCCACCATGTGGTAAAAACTGAGAACTACAGCACAACAGTTGTTAAGGTTTCAGGTTTTCAAATCTTTAATCTGTCATTGAAATATTTGTATGATGTCTGTGTGTTGTAAAAGGAGCGGAATGACCAGTCACTAATTAGTTTACTCATTACATCTAATTACCTTGTCAGGCAGTTCTGAGATTAATTAATACTTTGGAAATAATTATTCTTTAGTGAAGGTTATGGGGAAATGTCTAGAAAACTAAAGCTGTGATTATTATAATAATATATTTAGAAATATTTTACAGAATCAAGGAAATTTAATTGTTTCTTTTCTTTTCTTCCTCTACATTTTTTTGCTCTCTTTCAGGTAATTTTCTCGTAACGTTTTTCTTGTCGTCCTGCAAATTCTAGGTCATTTCTTTTTAAGTTGCTCATACCCATTTTTAATGTTTTTGAACGAAATCAAGCTAATTTGGCCAGGTTTCACAGGGTTAATAGACTTATTTAAGAACGGGTTTTAATGCTTTTTACAGTATTGCGCCGACCCTTCGAGCCAGTAGATGGCAGTAAAAGGCAAATAAGCTGACCTCCTGACCACCCTTAAATCCAGAGAAGAAGATAAAGTCCTCACAGCGCGCGTGATTGCTCTGGTCTGGTCACGTGAACTCTCGGGGAGGAGGGGAGGGGGGACAAACATGGCCGACGAGGCAGGGGAAGTAAACACAGCTGTTGAGGATGGCGAAGCAAAACAAGAGGTACATGAGCCCGAAGTTTCGGAAGCCGCGCCCGACGGCGAGTCCGGCGGCAGCGACGTGCAGCAACGGACGGAGAAGCCGGCTCCGGCCGCGGCGGAGAGCAGCTGGTCGGCTCCCATCCTGTCTCTGGCTCGGAAGGCCACGGAGACGATTAGCAGCGGGGTGAGCTACGCCGCTGCCCCGAGAAACCCCTCACAGGGATCCGCTGCCAGCTCCCCGGCGGAGAAAGAGTCCGAAAATGATCTCAACAGCACTTCGGCAAAACTTCCAGGTAAGTTGTGACTTCTCAGAAAAACACCCCCCAGTTTGACCCAGTCAACTTAAACATTTCTGAAGACATAAAGACCATCTCACTACTTCCTCTTAGACTGCGGTTAGTCAGTTATCAGCTGTCAGCACACATGACTTCAAGGTTTGGTGACCGTGCACAAGCCACCCTCTTCTCTCCGGCCCACTTCATTTGGTGTTTCTTCTGCATTTCATGGATGGAAGCACGCATGACATCTCCAAGCCTGCATCTGTATGACTCTGTGCTTGGCCTTTAATTCAGTCTCTTTTGTGTTAATTTTTAACATTTCATACAGCAAGGCAATCCAAAGTTCTTTACAGAGCAATAAAACATGATAAAGGATACATCAAAAGAGTGAAGATAAGAAATATAAAAGTCAAAATTAATTACTAAATAGTTGACATATTTAAAAGAAAAATCCCCATTAAAATTAGCAAAAGTGCAGACAAGAGGTGCAAAGATAAAAAGGTTCTTTAAAATGATTTAAAATCAAGTTTCAACATGAATTTGCATCTCTACAGTGATCGTAACATTAATGATTCATTCAGAGTACGTCAGCACATAACAAATCCTTGTAATCCTAATCAAGCCACCTAGAGTTAGTTAATAATTTGTAATCTATTTTGGGTTTATAAAGGAATAATAAGGGCTACTAGCCTGAATGAGTTCTTTTAATTTTTGAAAGGGTAGTTTAAATTAATAAGACTGTAGGACAGGCATATATAAGCTTTTGCTCCTCCCTGAGCCTTTTCAGTCACTACTTGATCTACAGACTGACAGTTTTGTTTATACAGTTTGCATTGTCTTTACAATTTACAGCAAACTGACTTGATTTCTTTCAAAAACATGGACAGACTGCAATGAATAACATGACAAGAACTGACCCCAAAAGAGCAAGAAATTAGTATCAAAAATGTTAAAGGTCAGAAACAGGAAATTACCTGAAAGAAGTGCTAAAATAAAATTTAAAATGTTTTCCTTTAACATTTTCCTTGTAACCTAATTTTTAATATGTAATTATAATAATAGTTAATTACATTTTCTTGATATTTTTTTTACTAAATAATTTTCCAAAGATTCTCTCTTTCTTTCTTGTTGCTAATTTTCAGGCCATGTTCTTGTCACCTTCTACTGACTTTTTTTTTTAGTTTGATGAACATTTCATGCCAAGTTGCAATTACCTTTTTTTCCCCCATTTTTAAATGCTTGTGAAAGGCGACTGAAGGCAGCACAAGAAAGCTGATGCTGATTCAGGTTTTAAAGGGTTAACTTAACCTGTGGCTTTCATCTTCACAGTTTTGCCCCCCAAAGATCCCATGGTGATAGAGAGATCCAACCTCCTTAGCATGATGAAGCTGAGCATCAAAGTTTTAATTCAGTCCTCCTTGAGTCTGGGAAGGACGCTGGACTCTGACTACCCTCCTCTGCAGCAGTTCTTTGTTGTCCTGGAGCATTGCCTCAAACATGGACTGAAAGGTGAGACGGTCCGATTTAGTTTCAGTATAAAGTGATCCAATTTCATGTAAGTGCAACAGGAAGCAGAGATGAGATGAGATTCATTTTGTTTTTGGTTTTTTTTAGCCAAGAAATCCTTTATTGGTCAGAACAAGTCCATATGGGGACCACTTGAACTGGTTGAGAAGTTGTGTCCAGAGTCTGTCAACATTGCCACAAGTGCCAGAGACCTACCCGGCATTAAGTATGCTATTGCAAACTATTTTTTTTAGGATACCTACAATGTAAACCTGTTTGGTGTTTGTTTAACATTACTTTTATTCTCTTTTGAGGACCGGTCTGGGGAGAGCAAGGGCTTGGCTGCATTTAGCACTCATGCAGAAGACAGTAGCTGACTATATGAAGGCTTTACTGGACCGCAAAGATCTCCTGAGGTTAGTAACCGTCATTACCTTATATGAGAATATCAACATGTTCATGTGTCAGTTTATAGTTAATCTTCCACCAAATTATTATTTTACTCCCGTTTTCCATGCATGTCTGTCTCCTCCTAGTGAGTTTTATGACTCTGGAGCGCTGATGATGGAAGAGGAGGGGGCGGTGATGGGGGGACTGCTGGTGGGCCTAAATGTGATTGACGCTAACCTCTGCATCAAAGGGGAGGATCTTGATTCTCAGGTGAGTGCTAACAGGTTGTGTGGGCATACACATCCCAGCTGTTGCATCTCTTTGTCTTAACCCTTTAAAATCTGCCTGGATGTAAGTTGGGTTTTTTTCCCGCCTTCAGATGCTTTTCACAGGCTTTTTAACCCTTTATAACTTAAACAAATTGGTCCTAATTCTTTCAAAAACATGGAGAAAATGCAATTTGGCAAGAAATGTTCAACAAATTGTAAGAAAATAGCAAAAGGTGACAAAAATGACCTGAAAATAAGTTTTTAAAAAAGAACATTTTCTTAAAATGATCATAAATCTATGGAAAATATCCAGAAAACAATATTTATAATCATTATAATTATATGTTCAAAATTATGTTATAGAAAAAAAATATACTTATATTTTTATATGTTTAAATTTTCTTCACTTTTTTGCAGATCATGTTCTTGTTTATTTTTGTCACTTATTTTCAGGTAATTTTCTCATAACTTTAAACTCATTTCTTGTTTTTTTTTGGGGCCATGTGTTGTTAAATTGCTCACTGGCTTCTTCTTATGTTTTTGAAATAAATCAAACCAATTTGTTCAGGTTTCAAAGGGTTAATGAGACGAGTCAATCAGGATACACAGTGATCCATTTCTCATTCCCATTTAGGTGGCAGTCATTGACTTCTCTCTTTATCTGAAAGACCCTGCCAACAGTGAGACTAAAAAAGAGTGAGTGCCTTCTTTCACATGGATTGAGCACCTTGTCTGCACGGCTTTTTATCATGTTCTTATTTTAGTTTGAACTTCAGCCCCTGGCATGATAATAATTCAATACCAAGCAGACCAAATGCACACTCAGCCACTCAACAGTTTTATTCTTGCTCTTTTAGCGATGCCAAGATGACGGCCATATTGGATCAGAAGCACTACATCGAGGAGTTAAATCGTCACCTCAGTGGCACTGTCACAGACCTTCAGGCTAAGATGGAATCTATAGAGAAGACCAACAGCAAACTTGTAGAGGAGGTTAGTTTCACTGTGTGTGATCTGATGTGTCATTGCGCTTGTACTTGATGGGCGCGGCACATTTTTGGATTGCTCTTATCTGTCTACAAAGAAGGCATACCTCTGCAATGTCAACATGTCATATGTGTTGCATTAGGTGTGTTTCACCTGACTGATGAGCGCATGTTTTCTTTTTTTCTCAGCTGACGGCAGCAACAGACAGAATCAACTCTCTGCGGGAAGAACAGGAACAGCTAAGAAAGGAGAATGAGACGATCCTGCAGTCAAGTCAGAAAAAGGAAGAGGTCAGAAAGCAAATGCAAGTTACTGCAACTGGGGTTGCAAAGCGTTAGAAAATTTAAGCTCAGGACTTTGGAAATGTGGCATGTTATGATTAAAAGTATGCCAGTTTAAGTTATAACCATGCACTGCATTCAGCAGCAGCATTCATTGGTACTGTAATTTGCTGGCACCTCATTAAATAGAAGTTCAGTAAAATTACAACACTCTGCATGCACAGTGCTTTCTCCCATCACATGTGCAGTTCACACTTCTGCACTAGCTGAGCCAGAGGACTACATGCGTTCATGTTAGTTTAGATTATTGTAATGGGGTCCATTTTTTTAATGACTTTTCATTTAAACATTAGATAATAGCACAAAGCCAAGTAATCCATCTAATACTTGCTAACACCTGCTAGTTTTTGTTAGCTAGCTGTTACCATGAGAGATGCAGCATGGTAATTGAGAGTTTAAATTACTCTAACTTATGACATGGCACATTTTACATTGTATGTATTCAAGAAATGAATGGATTTATTTGGAAAATTGTTGCTATGTCTGCTTATGATCAAAAGTTTGTTTCTATCTTCAAATGACATGATAAATACATCTGGAGCAAATAACCCTTTATACTTTATTCCACTTATTTCCCAATAATTTCTGTAAATTACCTATATATAATACCCCTGGAAAGTTTCCAACTTAAAAAATTTCCAGAGTTTTGCAACCCTAACTGCAGCTAAACCACTGGTAATCTATATATATATCTCTTTATCCAGACTGTTTGGTGAGTTGTTGCCTTCTTTTCTCCCAGGCAGCCCTCCAGGACAGCCAGGTGGAGCTGGAGACGTACAAGCAGACTCGACAGGGCCTGGATGAGATGTACAATGTGGTCTGGAAGCAGTATAAAGAGGAAAAGCGTATTCGCCAGGTCAGGTATCAATTTGCGATAGCACTAGAATATATCATGCAGTAAAACTGAGCTTCTCTGTGTTTCTTCATGGGGAGGTAGCAGCTGGAGAGGAGGAGGCATCGTCTGTGATGAAGTCATTAGTCTTCATACTCAGTACATAGTTGAACAGAAGCCAGCAGTTTGAGTTCTGTGATTTTTGATGAGTCAATTGGCCTCTTATTAACAGAAACTTCAGTAATGCTAGTGTGTTTTTGCGCTGATCAGACTCTAGAACTAAACTTGACTCATGCCTGTTATATGTTTGCAATGCGTGCTGTCAGGAGCTGGAGCGTGAGTTGGAGCTCCAGGTGGGCCTGAAGCAGGAAATCGAGGTGGCCATGAAGCTGCTGGAGAAAGACACGCATGAGAAACAGGACACACTGGCAGCCCTGCGGCTCCAGCTCGACCAAGTCAAGACGCTGAACCTGCAAATGTTCCACAAAGCTCAGGTAGACACACATGAACACACCGTTTCTTTCTCTTGTATGGCCACCCAGACAGAACACATATTAATGTAACCTATGTGGGTCTGAAGGACTCAGAACGAGAGGCAGAAAAGAAGCAGGCGGAGGCTGTGCAGCTCGAGCAGAAGATGGATGAAATGGAGAAAGCCATGATTGAACTAGAGCAGAGGTATGTGTTGTGCATGTTTTTGTTTCTAAACTGATATTTCTTTGAATTAATATTCTCCTTTTTGTTGTTGTTGTTTGTGCGTCACAGACTTCAGAACTCGGAGCGAGAGCGCAAACAAAGTGATCAGTCAGACAAAGACATGAGGGTGGAGCTCGAAGGAAAAGTGGATGCTCTGCAGAAACAGTTGGCTGACCTGGATACGCAAAGGTAAAGACACTCACATTTGGAAAACTACAAATAGAAAGCATTATACTGAATGAAAGCATGACTATAAATATGTGCTGCAAATGGAATAAAAGACCACGGTACCCACGGTCTTAAATTTCTGGAAAAGTTCTGAAACTTGGAAAACAGTCTTCCTGGCCTGGAAATAGTTTGGAATAAACAGAGCATTTTGGAAAAATGTTGAATATATACGGTTTTGGCTGTAGTTCAGCATATTTTTGTAAATCATGTCATAAATGGCACCAAATAAGATTCTTGTATTAGTAATTTCTAATCAAGTGCTGCGTTGTGTGACAGTTGAAAGGTGACTACTATTATGTGATACACATGGACCAGACCAGCCTTGTCACGCCCCCTTCAGGGGGGAAGAACTGAGCTGTCACATCAGGAGAGAACTATTAAAATGCTGAAAAGGTTCAGGCAAGGTCACAAAACAATTATTAGACATGTTCATAAAATAAATGTGTATTTAACACAAAATAAATGCATACAGACCACATTGTAGACACTCAGATTGCTTTGACGTCTACAGGATCTTCGGTTTTCTGTTCGTCAAAAAGTAGTGCAGCCTTGACTTTCTGCAAGTACTCGTATGTGCCAGTCTGGTCTTGAGCATTATGCAGCTGGTTGGTAGCAGGAATGTCGAATGAGTGAGTAAAGTTAGCAAGCTCTAGCAGTATCTTTTTCTGCAAATGCCTGGGAAGTTTAATGGTGGTGTTTAATATTGTATAACTGTATTGCTATAAATGGACTGTAAATGGACTGTACTTGTATAGCGCTTCTCTATGTGAGTGTGCTGACCACTCAAAGCGCTTCACATTACATTACACATTACACACACATTCACACACTGGTGGCCGAGGCTACCATACAAGGTGCCACCTGCTACTCAGTAATCATTCACGCACTCACGCTCCGATGATGCGGCTTCGGGAGCAATTCGGGGTTCAGTATCTTGCCCAAGGATACTTCGACATGTTGCCCGGAGGAGCCGGGGATCGAACAACTGACCTTCCAAATAGAGGACGACCCGCTCTACCTCTAGCCACAGCCGTTATATAGGCCTACTAATTTTAAACAACTTAAATAAAGTCATGGAGATGGAGTAAAATATTATGCAAAGGTAGGAACATTTCTCGGTAATGGGACATCGGTGGCTCAGTGGATAGAGCAGGCGGCCCAAGTACAGAGGCTGAGTCCTCGCTGCAGCGGTCGCAGGTTTGACTCCAGCCTAATCCCTTTGCTGCGTCATCCCCGCTCTCTTTCACACTTCCAATTTCCAATAAAGGCCAAAGAATATCTTTTAAAAAAATATATCATTAAAAATGTGCAGGAACCACAAAGATAGTCTATGAAAGTAATGTCTAAGATGAGATTTAAAACTACTTTAGGGAATGTGTTAATTCTATACTGAGGAGCAGTTAAGTCGCTCTTCTTGGAAGTATGTGAGCTCACACTTGGTGTCATTTAAAGACCATTAAATCTTAACTCTGGAAGAAGGTGTCCTAATCAGTAGTCTTGTTGGGGAAAGGAATTTCCTTCCAAGGTTCACTTGTCATAGCTCCTTCATTTAACGAGTCCCAACAATAACTGCAAAGTACAAGAAAGATTTTAAAAATGTACACTCAAACAAAATGAATTTAGGTTAGAAATCAGAAGTAATGTTACTCCAGTAGGAATTCACAGACAGTATCTGTACATGGAAAAGGATCATTGGCTTTTCAAGTGAAGTTTAACTTTTATAGGTTATAAGCTTAGTTTTTAACTTGAATCCATCTTACACAAATTTAAACAAACTAGTATAAAAAGGCAGTTTTGCAGGTATTAAGTGAGATGTTTTTTTTCACTTTGTGACAGTCCAAATAATCTTCATTAAGTCTGATTGATTAATTCATTTGTCAATTAAACAACAACTGTGATGTATGTAAGATGTCTTCAAGTTATGCATTGTATTATTGGTAACAGTTCTTAAATTCATTATTCTCAAGCTTCGGTCCTCCACAGCTACATTCTTAAACTAGTTTTTAGAAATCACCGCGACTCTTGTCTGTTCTCAGGCTGGGTTTGGAGAATGAGCTGCGCACTGAGAGGGAACAGAGACAGAGCCTGCAAAAAGCTCTCCAGCGGGAACAGGACAACAGTGTGGAGCTCCGCACACAGCTGCAACAACTCCAGGGCCTGCACACGGTCAGTGTCACACACACAGGCATTAGGGTCAGGCAGCTCTGCAGGCTTCTCTAATCTCCCTGTGCAATGGTTTTCAACATGTGCTCTGCAGTTTGACTGCCGAAACTGAGTTTAGGATGTGCAGAACTTCCAGATAAAGGTACAAAATAATCACGGTACAAAATGTGTGAAAGTGCTTCTTTATCAAAGCTGTTTTTGTGTTTATTTGACTTAATGGGTACTGTCTGAAACCTGTTCCAGGATTATTTTGATTTGGATGCTGCTTTTTATATTGTTCCTGTTTGAATATTAACATATGTACTATATCAATATTTGTGATGTAGTTGCAGTAGTTCAGTTTATGCAAAAGCTTCAGCAAAACATTTCTCATCTTATTTAGGTTTTTCTGAAGTGAGTAAATGTAGTAATATTAATAATAATAATAATAATAATAATAATAATAATAATAATAATAATAATAATGTACAGTGCTGATATGTTGTTGTGCTTGTTTCTTGTGGATTGGTGGTGCAGGAGCTGCAGGATTTGAAACATGAGAAGCAGCAGCTGCAGCAGACATGTGAGCAGCAGGAACAAGCTCTTCAGGAGATGGGACTGCATCTCAGCCAGTCAGTGCTTCTCATTTATCATCTTTTGTTTTTTGTTAATAGTGTGTACCATTTAATGAGGTTTTTGTGTTGCCTTTATCTTCGTCAAAGGTCTAAACTTAAGATGGAAGACTTCAAAGAGGTCAACAAAGCTCTAAAGGTAAATGTGAAGTCGTTAAGAGTGATGCACTTGTGTAAGTGATGCTGTAAATTGAAAATAAATCCTGACAGATCATATCTTTTACATGAATTTCCATCAGGGCCACGCCTGGCTGAAGGACGATGAGGCCACTCATTGCAAGCAGTGTGAGAAGGAGTTCTCCATCGCTCGCAGAAAGGTAGACCCCGTTAACTCTGCATTGTTTGTACTTCTACAATATTCATTTTCACAGAAATATCAGCGAGCTGTCCGTGCTTTTGTGTTGCAGCACCACTGTAGAAACTGCGGAGACATCTACTGCAACAGTTGCTCCAGTAACGAGCTGGCCTTACCCTCCTACCCTCGGCCTGTGCGGGTGTGCGACAGGTGCCACTCCCTCCTGCTGCAGAGAAGCTCATCCACAGGTTCCTGACAAAACACCCACAGCCTCAGTGTTTGTACGAGAGCTTTCTAACACTGCACATACTCATCCACTATGATTTTAACTACTTGTGTTTGAAACCTGTCATCAAATCTTCGGGAAATGTGATTTGGTGTTCCATTTCCACTGTTACCTGAAATTCAGGAACATTAGTTCGTCTGTATTAAAACGAGGGGCCACCTTTTAACACTGATAGGATGAGCTAATATAGTTTATGCAGACTGAACGATAGTTCACCTCAAGTCAAAAATACATGTTTTTCTTCTTATCTGTATCGCTATTTATCAATCTAGATTGTTTTGGTGCGAGTTGTCGAGTGTTGGGGATATCGACCGTAGAGGTGTCTGCCTTCTCTCCAATATAATGGAACTAGATGGCACTCGGCCAAAAAATACATCTGATAAACTCAACAGCAATGTCTTTTCCCAGAAATCCTTGCCTGGTTACTCAAGATAATCCAGACCTTTTTGTGAGCAGTTGCACGTATTAACCATTTTCTTTCAACCAAACTACACCCACTAACTGTCTCACCGCTCAGAAGGAAGCACGTCTACTGCTACCTCCGCCGGCACCGCTGAGCTTAAAGTTCAGCTGAGGAGAACAGCATTAATATTTACACCTCGTGCCGTCACAAGCGCATACCTGTCGTCCATGAGTAGATGCGTCAAAGTTCATGTGGATCTCTAAAGTCTTAAAAGGCACAGAATCCATTAATTTAAAATTAAGGCCTTAACTGATAACAAATTGTCTTACATCAATATTTCAAAAGGCCTAAAAATTTTAAATCATGGAAAGTAGGATTTTCTGATTTTTTTCCCCCTGATGTTACACTGTTAAACATCCACAAATGCCAGGTATCTTCCAGTTTTGTTTTGACTTTGTCCTGCCATGAAACAAAAAAAATGTGTAATCTGTCAAGTTATAATAAATATTTGGGCAAATTGAAACTTGGTGCTATTGATATCAGCTGTTTTTTTCCCTTCAGTAACGGCAATTGTAAAATAGGTCTTGAATTCAATTCCTAATGCCATTTAAAGTCTTTATTCTAATTTGCCAAAGGCTATAGGAACCCTGAGACACGCCTTCTTCTAAGCAGTTTAATAGAGAGAAAATAGTTCCAACATGAAACTGCTCACAATTAGGTCTGTGGATTGTCTTGAGTAACCAGATCATGATTTCTGGAAAGAGACATTGGTGTTGAGTTTTCCAAATGTTTTTTTTTTTTTTGGTGAGTGCTGAGTCTAGTACCATTATATGTGAGAGAAGGCGGGCATCTCTACACTATGTCCAATATCTCCAACACTCTGCAACTCACACCAGAACAATCTCCATGAATAAACAGCACTACAGCTAAGAGGGATAACATGAATTTTTGATTTGGAGGGGGGGGCTATAACTTTAAGGAGACTATGTTAGCTTGGAGGTTGAAATAGTTTAGCATATTTATGTGATCAGTGTTTCTCTGGGCTTGAATAACATCAGTTTTACAACATGGTATCATGAACTGACCATTTCTGAGTGTGTAGTTTTCCTAATTCAAACCGTGGATGTAGGTTATGTCGAGGTCCATCAAGGTTGCTGAGGGTCATTTGTATGATCCTTCTGATGAGCCTGTGAACTTTACTTTAACATTATTCCAACTTGTCATGCATTTACTCTTTAACAATTTTTACAGCTATGGCCCCACTGCTGGATACATGCAAAATTATTGTGTAAATGACTCTAGAATGTTAACAAATCTATTTTAGAATGTATTATTACAACACGGTTTTGTGGATTGTGTCAACTGCTACGAAGCCATTTTCTTAATCATTTTGGGAATGGTGACCAAAAGTTTTTTTAACTAGATATTTGATAAATGAATAAAGCCTCCTTTTTTTGCAAAGTTCATTTCAATTTAGATATTCCAGACTAGTTTATTCACTTTGTGCACAGGAAATACAAATAGCATTTGAAGCAGTAGAAACCTTCATGTCAGCAGATTTGAAATTCACTTGCCCTACGACAGTCAGTCACACCTTAAGAAAACAAAAAAAAAAAACATGCTCTGACCATGTGAAGTCTCAAATTCAGATCGACATTTTAACTGGAAATAAAAAGGCTAAACACTATGTAGAAGGTGAAACAAAGTCTAAACATCAAAAGATACCAAACATTTTCTGATTTCTTTTGTTCATGCACTCAGACATTGAAACTAACGTTAACGCCACCAGCACGGGATGAGTTAACCCTGGGGGAACGATAACTCAAAAAACGCCACACTTCCTGGTAATGAAAATTTAAGACACGGTTTCTGTGATGTGTCAAACCTGTGAAGAATGGGGAAGACAAACAGCGTTTCTCTCTGACACCAGATGATCTCACTTCTCTTCGAAGAGCATCCACTTAAAAAAAATACAAACCCTACCCCTCAATATTCTCAAAACAACCTCACCTGACCCTACCCTATGTTTACTAGGTGAGACTTGCATTTCCAGTCCTTCCAGCAAAATGCTGAGTTAAAAAAACACATCAAATAAAGGGAAACAAAAAAAAAACTACATTCCCCATCCCCCGCCCAGTCCATTCATAGAGCCTCTGCTTCCTCCTCCGCCGCCACCGCCATAGTAACTGCTTCCCATTCCGCCCTGGTTACCTAACAAGAGAGAGAGAATAGACACTATGGGACCGAGGAGTTCCTTAAGGAGTCATACACAGAAACATTTCTGTCCTTCAAGCAAATACAAATATACAGCCAAACTTTTGGTCCGAGGGTTCGCTAATACTCTGTGTGTGGAAGAGTAGATCAAGTGGAGGAAACCTATGAATAAAGAGCTGACACTCACTGTAGTCACTGTAGCCGCCCATATTGCCCTGGCTGCTGTATCCACCTGAATACCCTGAGCTCAGCTGGCCTCCGCTGTAAGACGACTGGTTCCCTGTAGAGAGAAAACATCATATCCAGTTAAGGAGGGCATGACCGACTTGTGTTATTCCATAGATGTGTGCTGCTGATTTTGCGAAGCCGAGCATCGTCAAGGTCACACGGTTTTTGTGCTTGTGTGCAAATATGTTCATCCATGAGGACGCCAAGAGTCACTTGACTTCCATTACTGAAACTCACCCATGCCACCCATCATCTGGCTGCCGTAGGCTCCGTTACTGCCACCTGCTGTTGAGTTTAAGAACAGCTCCACGTAGCGGTGCTCTGGAGGGCAGGGAGAGGAAACCATGAATGTCGTGATAAACATCTTCACACGGGGCGGAAGTGGTTAAGTTAGCTATTTTGAACTCACGCATGTTAGCTTTGTCTTTGGACATGGCTGCCACAGCATCCTCGTGTGTTGCAAACTCTACATCTGCCTCCCCGGTTACTCTGCCATCTGGGCCGATCTCAATATGGACCCGCACTGGATTCAACGGCGAGAAGAACTAAGACATACAAACAAGGACAAATTAAACAATTTGTGTAAGATACAATCACAAAGCAATACTTCATCTGTAAAATAACCATTAGTCAATTACTAATGTCTGTGTCTCCTTAAATTTGTGAATAAAACTTCTTTGGATGCCTCCACGGTGAACAGAGAAGCCAAAAAAGGTATTCTTCCTGTTTACTTTGAAGAAAAAAGAAGCCCTGTTTAATAACAGCATAACTATGTCAAAACATCTGTTTACACACACAATTTGTGCAGTATAATCCAAGTCTGATTTATCCAGCTGTGTGCTCAATACTTCTGCTTTGAGCAAGAACCTTATTATTTAAAATACTTCTGCATTTACATAGAAAGCACAAGCTACGCTTCTGTGCACGAGACCGGACACAGAAGTTTTAAATCTGAACATTTTATCAAAAATACACGTGTTTGTGAAGTACTGAGCACATGACTGACTACACTGCATGAGTTGTGTGAGTTTGCAATGGATGTTTTTATAGTTTTGCTGTAGGCCATCATGACCCGAGTTTCTCTGTTTTTGGATTCTTTGTTCACTGTGGAAACGTAAGAAAAGAAAGTGGCGAGCAATTAAAAAATACTCATTTTGCAGGTAAAGTACGCAGAGTAAATAGCATTTCAGCACTGCGGTCATTTTGCAGTTGCTCCTGTGACTTACATTGTAGATGTCTGTCTCTGTGGCTCTGTACGGCAGGCCCCTCATGTGGACACAGTGGCCTGTTGTGCTCTGGAAGGAAGAGCCGCCATCGCCATACCGTCCATCTGATACACCTGAATATTTAAAATTGAGATTAACAAAAGGTCCTATAAAGACTTTGAACCTAATCCTTTTGATTCTACTGCACAGTCTTAGCACCGCGTGACATAAGAAGAGTTATTATTAAAACAATTGCACAGGATGATATCACTAAATCTAATTTAAGTTCATCTTCAGTCCACATGACGCCCACCTCCTCCGTAGCCTCCGCGACGCATTCTGTCATAGGATCCCCCTCGGCCCATCATGTTGTAGCCGCGACCACCAGAGGGCCGGTCATAGGGGCCCGGTCTCTGCATGCCCATGGGCTTCCGCTGGGGTTCGTAATGGGTCCGCACCTCAGCGCGGCTACTCTTGAAGATCTCAATGTACCTAAGAGCATAGAGATACCACAGTGAGGGCATGGGGAATGGACCGAGCACAGCTGCATTTGCTCAATACTGATGAATCTGGCCTATCAGATGCTGTCATGGTGCAGTCCATAGGTAGTAGTATCTTTGAGTGCCTAATGCAAGTTGTTAATAGATATAAAGAACAACTTATGCACTGAGTTGCAAAATTCAAGCTTTCCAAATTTATAAGGGCCTTATTGACTTTTCACACTTTTCTTATGGTTACCTGAAGTGTTATATATCTGATAGAATAGAGCGTCCTGTGTCCTTGCCATGACAGCCATTGTCCTGTTTTTTTTAGAGGGACAGAGAGAGCTCCAGCCCTTCTGCATCTCACTCTAAGCTTTACCTGTGACAGTGGGCTCCAGATCCGTGTGTACAGTGGCCCTCTGATTTTACCACCAGGGAGACTTCCTTACCATTTTATCAACGAGGACTGATGTTTAGTGCTGAGACACCATTTGTTCTCAAAATTAAGCATGGACTCTAAATTCACGCTTCATGTCACACTTGTGAATGGTGCCCAAGCACTAATCTTCCCATTGAACATTGTGAATGTGTGGCGTATTTGGATCTAACAAGGCAATTTGTCTATGTGTTTGCAGTTACTAATATGTTTACATGAGCCAAAGGTGATGTAGTGTCCGTTTTGCATTTAATTCACATGTTGAGGGTGCACACCATAAGAAAAGCAACTTATCCAGCCAACCAACCAACCATCCCCACCTGTGCCCTATTCTTTCCTTGTGTTTCTTTAGAGCCTTTTCAGCTATATCCTGTGAAGCAAACTGCACGAAGGCCTCCCCCGTACTCCTCCCCTGGATGTCCACCGGCAATGTTATCCCATTTGGCACGATTTCCAACCCTTCAACCCAAGGACAGATAACCCCAGCAGGGGACATATTAAATCACATGCCCAATCACAGTGAGAACTTTCTCTAAAGAGAGATAGAAAACTTATGGAAAACTCTATACATCATCACACATACCAGTTCAGTTTTTAACCAGTGACTGGCCATTTAAACGACTTATATTTATTGTACTTTGGGGATAAAATAGAAATGAGAGGATAGAGGAAGAATATGGAAAAGGGCACTGTGCGGGACATCGGGCTAGTATTGGTGTGTTGATGAAGAGAGATAAAGATCCTGGTGGGTGACATGAGGTAAAATTACTGGTTGCCAATTAGGAACTGATGCAACACTTGCCGTGTAACGTGTATAAGAAAAATGCATTTATAGGACAAGGGTGTGAGTAAATGGGGAAAAAAGAAACGATGACACGGGGGTAAAAGACTGTCTAATCAGTGATGAGTGGGACCCATTCCATCATTAGTCAATTACCAGTAGGCACACAACATTCAAATACACTGTTTTACATCATCAGACCTAATTCAAGAGAAAAAAGGGATGAAAATGGGCTTAAGATGAATATGATGGGCAAGGATGGGAAAGGTGTTTGCATAAAAGATTCCTGCCTTTTAGTTAAGCATAAAGTCTTCAAATAATTCCTCAATTTAAACAACTAGCTTCCTTTTCTGGCGTCATTTCCTCACTGCTCACCAAAAGCATTAATGCTTTTACTGTACTATTATGTAATATACAGGAGATTATAATGGTTTTCCAATCGCATATTGGCTTCTTTGTAAAATCAGATGCAAGTATTGGTAAGTGTCCATAGGAGAAAGGAAACAAGAAAAGGAAGATGAAAAAATAAATTAAAAAAATAAATTGAATTTAAAAAAATTCACTAACAATATTTTAATAAGTTTTACAATTGATCCACGAGCCTTCTTACCTGAGAAAAACTGCACTATCTCCTCCTTGCTGCAGCCAAAAGGAAGGCCTCGGAGTCGGACGAGCCCATCTCCTGCTGTTTCTGGACAGTTTGGACCGGTGTGCTTCATGACCCAGTCCATCTCGACATTATTGGATTTAAAAACTGTATCACACCACAAATAACAATCAGCTATCAGAGCATGCATTTTAAGACAATTCACAAAGGAGTCGCTACGTGTAAGCAGTGTTACGCACCCTCTACATATCTGTGACCCATAGTTTCTCTGTCCTTCTTCACTGCAATCTTCAGGTCTTCCTCCGTCTCCAACTCGACAAACGCCTCTCCGCTGGGACGCCCCTCTCTTGTGTAAGTGAAGTGGATGCCACCTCCATTGTTGATGATTTTGCAATCTGCATTTGAAATTTATATCATGAAATAACTTAAGATTGCTTGAAAATGATTTGCTGAAAATTCTAATATTTGAATACCTACCTGAGAAAAACCTCTGTACTTCATCCACTGAGCAGGACCAAGGGAGACCCCTGATGCGTACGACATATCCCTCATCAGCCATGACAGTTCACGATCCCTGAAGAGAAATACATTATTATTTTTCCAAGTATGAGAGATCAGTACATGGAACTATGTACAATCTTTTGTCATGGTGTGTATCCCAAATTTTCTCATTTAATATTTATATCCTGAATTTTAATGCATCTTTGTTCCACTTCAGAAGCACTTTTCTCCGTTTCTCCCTTAAGCAAATTCTGACATATAAGCTGAGCGGCTATCAGGAAAACTCTTTTTCATCACAAAAGGGGACCAATAATTTACAGTTATTGCAGTATCACTTCGGTAAAATTGGCTTGCTTTTATTTTCTGTCTACACAAACAATGGACGTATTTATCTATCACGTGCAATTCTATCATTAATTATTTTCTACAAGGTAGAAAGGTTAAAGTTTTTAAGGTTTTAATAGCCACAGTCATTTTTAAAGTGTGGCCTTAGATTAATGTGTATTACCTGGCAGCGCCATCTTGCGGCCACCTAATAATATCAACCAGTAACGTTTATCAAAAATTACGATATAGTAGCTTTTCTCTGCTAAAGATAATGTTGTTGACCTATCACCTAAAATTGCAAGTACCTCTCACAATTGCCTTATTTCCACGTATTTCTTGCTAATAAATCTGAGGCTAGCGCTTCATAAAAAGCGCGAACCCAGTCGATCCAAGCTAACATTAGCGACACAACAATGTAGCTAAGTTAGTCATTCGACATTTCTGATGTTAAAGCCATGCAATAAATGTTTGAAAGTTCGCATAAGCCAGTTTATGAATACGTTATTACGGATCTCATTCATTCTGGACGGGGTGCGTGGCCTTTAGCACACTCACTACCGCACCCAGACCAAGAACAAAAGCGGCCCTTTCACCCGGCGCCATGTTATTAGCGTTAACAGTTAGCTAGCGCTCACGCTAGTATTCGCTATCTAACGGTTTTCTGATAAAAACTGGATTACACTCCGGTTGCTACATAATGCAATTAGCGCCCGCATACTTAGCATAACGTCTTACGTAGGGCAAATTTAACGATAACTGCACTGATCATTTTACCTGATACAAACGTAGATACAACACGCCGGAGTATGTATGACCAGACCTGCGTGATGCAGCTGAAACCGTGCGCCAGGTTGCCAGAACTCCCCGACTATACCCCTTCAGGAACTACAAATCGACGCTCTTAACCAATCGTCGCCGCTGTTCCAAACTGCTGCCCAATCACGTTATTCAACATCATAAAACACTGGAAATCCTAATGTCACTTCTGTTAGTGTCCTGTTGTGTTTTATTTGAATCACATTAGAATAAATCAAGTTTGCGAAAGCTCCTGTAATATGGTAACAGAGGCATAAACTGTGGGGGTTTTTTCCACACATCTGGCAACCCGCACTGCGTCCACGCCCTAAAACGATGACGTTGAGGCCCTGGCCGTCCCGGTGTGTCTCTGCTCTGCTGGCCTCCAAATCCAACTTACCCTGTTTACAGCAGCAGTGCTCAGTAACTTACAATGCTCTATAGCGTCTATAAAGGTGGAATATGTGTAGCCTACTTCATAGACAACGTTTCACAACAAAGCCAAATAGATCGTGCTTATTAAAGCCGACTCTTAGATTGTGACACACATTAGTTTACACTTAAACCCACTTAATAAGACAGCTCATAGATTTGGGAGTTTTTGTTGTGGTGGGTGGTGATGAGTAACCTAGTCAGTATGAGATTATTTAGATACATTGTTGAAATCAAAGAAGAACCCAGGCCATCTGGTGGTTTTTTTTGCCCTTTAGCAAGGCACTTTACCTCCTGTTTTTGAAAGGCTGCTTAGTGGGCAATCGTAGGACAGTTTAATGATGGTCAGCACAAGGAATTCATACGTGTATTTCAGAGGGAAAAAGTAACTACAACAACAACAACAACAAAACAATTATAGTTTTGAAGTAATCTACTGGTTGAGTGTTTTTATTGGGCTATGTGCTTTTTATAAATAGCTTGTTCTTTATATGCATCATTTTAGTGAGAAATGTGGCACTTTTTATATTAGTTACTTTGCATTAAATCATAAAACATAATGCATCCATGTCGCCTATTTTAAACTACAACCATCTACAACATTAAAAATCTATATTAATAAATAATTAATTGTACATTATGTTGTGTATTTACTTTTGATTTTTATATTTTAGGTAATGCATGTAATACATGGTATTTTTTATATTTTAGGTGATACATGTTTACTTTTATGTCAGCAAACTTGCAGTGCAGGAGTTCTTATGAGGCATTTTATACTGTAATATTATTGCTTATTACTTAAGTTAAGGGTCCAAATAAATCTTCCAATACTGGTGGTTGTATGGAAATGAAACACAAAATGTTAAAAAGAACGACTGGTCACCCATAATAATGATAAAGATAATGAAGCTGTGTCAGTATGCTAAATTTGACTGCAAAAAGGTGAAGCCATATATTTTTTGTTAACATGTATCTTATGTCTCACAGAATTATGAATTTTACAAATGCATCACTCATTTCCTCAGAGGAAACCTGACTTAGTTGAGATCTGACACTGTTTGATTATGCAGTCACTAAAGTTCAAACAAGCTGAAACACACCTCTTTTGGCAAAGATATTCTTTCCTTACCTGATAAATAAATATAGGCATTCTAGGAAATGTGTTGAATGAGGCCCCCCTTCAAAGGGACTATTGGTTTTCATTGAAGGACAGATGCCAAACCAAGCCAAAAGTTAAACAACAACAATCACTGGAGTCCATTTAAAGGCTTCATTATTTGTAAGTGCTTAAAAAATGAGTTTTGCCTGAGAAGGCCACTGTAAGGAAGTGTATGTGCCTCAGTGAAGTCACTGGTGAAACCCATGTGTTTTTTTTTGTCTCTTTTACGAAAGTCACCTGAGCATACACAATAGGCTAAAGGATATGGTGGGAACACGAGTTGCTTGCTTACAACAAAACATCTATGTAGCCTACAAATTGAAGCATTTCATTTATATAACAAGTGTGATTATAATCCAAGGTCAGGGCTGGGCAATATGTTGATATTATATTGGTACTGTGATATGAGACTAGAAATCGTCTGAGATTTTGGATATCGTAATATTAAATGTTGTCTTTTCCTGGCTTTTAAGGCTGCATTACAGTAAAGTGATTTCATTTTCTCGACTTATCAGACTGCTCCAACTGTTCTATGATTTGCCTTTACATACATATACATACATATATTAGTTATTATATCCACATTACTGATGATTATTTATTGAAAACCTCACAGCATAAATAATTTGTGAAAGCACCAATAGCCAACCCTACAGTATCGCTGCAATATCCTTATCAAGGTATTTGGTCAATAATATCATGACATTTGATTTTAGCCATATCACCCAGCCCTAGAATGACCCAACACTTCAGAAACGTCCGTCTTTTGTTTTTGTTTTTATTGAGAAACAGCATAAATTACATACTGCTATTAAACTATTAAACTATTAACCACATGCGATTTGTTTTGCCTATATATTATGTTTCCTTTGTCAGCTAAAACACTTGCAAAATGTTTTAAAATGTCTGCACAAAGAGTTTGACATGTTCCTGACCAGAATGGCAGTTTAACTGTCAACTTTTTGTTGTCTCTATTGACATTATTTTGGTAATAATTATTTTAAATCTACCTCAGATTTGTGAAATGTTCTGCTGTTTGGCATATGTAGACATGTACTGACACTAAATATTATTTTGAACCACAATTAACCCTCTAGTTTCTTCAGCTTTCACTCAGGAACAAAAATGAACTTGAAAAAATATTGATTTAAATTTTTCAGCATGATTATTATTGATATCGACTGGCATTTTTTATCGTGATAACATTTTTAGCCATATCGCTCAGCCTTATCGTTGGTGACAATTGTTTTTTTCTCTTGTTTTTCTCTGTGTGAATGTATTCTATTTGTCATTTTATTGACCCTTAAAATACCCTCCTTTGTTTCTTATAATTTCAAATTATTAATAGCCTACCCACGCAATTTAAGCCATAAATTACAGCCTGTGTAACTTGTGAGGTTCAGTTATTGACATTCATTGTCATTTAATATCACCTAAAATGAGTCATTAAAATTTACAACAGGTACCAGTTTATTCTCACTGTGGCCCCTCTACATATGTGATTTCCCAGCCAGAGTTTACATGAACTAGTAAAGCTAGCTACCAGTTAAGTTGGCCTACCATGTCATGTCTTGACGTTCGTTCTACAGCCTCGTGATATTGGTAAACCTAACATGACGTTGCGGTCCCATGTTTGACGAGCGTTAACGCTGACCAATTGAATACAGAACTTTTTCCCGCTGAGCCAATAGAATCGTCAGGATTTCCTACAGAGGCGGTCTTTCTGAGAAACAGTGCGTATCGGGTTAGGTTGTTAGAAAGTTAATGGCTGGGGGAAAGAGATCCTCCTCAACCCTCGCTTCGGGAGAGTTTTTGGATTCCCTGAAGTAAAATCACGCTAATATCCTAAAAGAAAGAGCCTGGACGGACGTTTAAGTCAACAACTAGCTCGTGAACACACGTATCGTGAACATAAGTATGCAGGATGCAGTAGCCGGGACGGCAATGCTGACGGACGGCTTCGAGGACGAGATTGACTCGGTGACTCCTCGCTCCCCAGTGGCAGGGATGGGGGTAGGAGCGACACCAGGAGGAGTCGGACTAGGGGGCATTGGGATTGGTGTAGGTGGGAAGAAAGTACGTTTGTACGGCGAACCAGGCGGGCCTGCAGCAGAAAGACTGGATTTCAAACTAGCGGCCGCGGCCGTCCTCTCCTCGGGTCCAGGATCCGGCAGCGACGAAGACGAGGTTTCAGAGGTAGCTACGCTAAGCTAAGCTAGTTAGCTAAGCCTAACCAGAGAGCTAGGCAACATTCCTCTCCTAGCGCGAGCTGGCTGCTAGCTAGCGATTAGCTCGCAGTTGGCAACCACCCCCTCCCAGGCCGCTGAAATTACGTAAAATAAACCAGCACTTTGATCGAATAACACCTGCTGCGAGTTCAGATGCTTATGGGGTGTTTGATGTCGATCGTGTTTGGTGAGACACGGGCAGTTGTTCACGCTGAGCGGCTGAAATGTTTTATTTATGCAGCGCAGGCTGTGACCACGGCCTAGTTCGGGTGGAAGCGACGACGGCCTCGTTCGGTGCTGTCGTCTCGCAACACCCATCACAAGTTTGCAGCTCTTCCAACAGCTTTCCAGCCACAGCAAATGGAAGATGCCCGTAAACCCACGGACGCACACGGCCGTCTAACTATCTGCCATTTCGTAGTTGTGGTGCAATTACGTCACTTTTCCAAATCATGTAAATTAACTCCGATCGAGCTAACTTTTCGATACGTATGGATTATGCTTTCGCCTCGCGGAACTCCTCGAATTTTCTCAGTCGGTGTTGACAAATAAACCAGATGTTTTTTTCCCATCCTTCCCCTGTTTCGGTCAGATAGCCACCTCCACTCTGTAAACTCGATTTGCTTTGTCACAATTGAGAGCAGCTAGAGTTCATGTTTGAGAGGTGTCCAACTTTCCATGTGCTGGCAGTCACACACGGGGACAGGTGTGATGGCATCTCCTCCTCTGCGAAACATACTTCAGACATGTTTTATTGTAGCTCCGATGGATACGTAGATTAAACAGAATATTTGTTGCCACAGCACAAATTTGATATGTCACCTGAAGTCACCTTTTCAGCTGACAATGTGACTAAACCGCCTCCTTGGGGATTTACACAAAGATAATGAAAAGGTTACTTTGTCAAAACCAAACTATTTTTGCTGAATGTCTTGCCTAATGCGAGCCGTCTGTATTAAGATATGAGGACATATCAGCCACACTATTATCATATAATCGAGTTTACCATATCATATGACTGCACCAGACACATGGATGGGACTTGTCAGTCTCCTAGATAGCAAATGTATTATTTGCTCAAACGTTTCAAAGGTCTCAGCTTAATGGCATTTCTATGGTAAGGTAATATTCATTATCATGTAAGGAGTGATGCAGCATTTACCGGCAGAAACACCACCATCAAGGAGGTATGGGTGTGGGGAGAATTTGCACATTACCTGTTGAGCTGTCTATCTTATACTTCACTTACATCTGACCAAAGGGGAATCTGCCTGAAACACACTACAGGCATGACAGTAAGGATGTCAGCTGATATTAATGTCAGTATAACCTGGTCATTTTTGTCTGAGCATCAGCTGTGTACTAGCAGAAGAGGAACATATCAAGTTTGACCATTACAGTCCTGGCAGTTTAATTTAATCAAATTGCAAATGTGTGTCCTCCGTGTCATGTTTCTTCACTCACCCAGCCTCCTATAGAAGCCTGAAAGGGAGTGTTTGTTGTGTTGTTTTACTCCAGTGGAGAGCTCACTGCTCTGGGCAGTAGCTAAAATCTGAGCCCCAGGATTAAGCAGATGCCATTCTAGGCCTTTCCAGCTCTCTGGATACCAACACTCTGGGAACTGTAGTTCATTAATAGTGGAGACTGATGTCCATTGTTGATTATAAAGGCCTTCGTAGGACTACATCCCCCATGGGTTGTTTTGCTGTGCGTTTCTATCGTATAGCTGAATTCCTGCACATTGCTGAATGCTGCTGACTCTCTCTCAACATTTGCTCTATAGGCTAGGCCCTGAAAAGTCAGCTGCAGCTTATGGACGGTCATAGACGGGCATTGTTACTGTTTCAGTTTTTGTCAAAGGTTGTTTTGTAAACCGTTAAATGATGTGAATGTTTGTAATTTATTCTAAATATTAAAATTATTTTAAATCATACCTCCTAGGTAGGCTGAGCTAGTTGTAATGTCTGTTATTTTTATCAGTCTCAGTAGAGCTAATGTTACCTGGTCTAAAACACAGGATAAACGATTGACTCAAACATTTCTCAAGGCGTACCGATGTTTGGGACTGTAAGGAAGTCTCTTTTTGTGAATCAGTCATTTGTGTTGTAGGTACATTTTTTTCACTAACACTGTAAATAGAGGTCAATATAAAAGGGTATACTTTACCCACAAAAGGTTTAATCTGATGAAAGTGTTCTTAAAATTAAAAGCGCTAATCTGTAGTTTCAATTTAGCCACTGCACAGTCCACTTTATATTTCTAAGGCTGGTGTGTTGGCATTTTTTTTCATTGCTCAGTTTTATTGAGATACTAGTACATGTAGTTAGATGAAGCTAGCGTTTAGATTTAGTCCACCTGTTTACCAAAATATGTAATAAGAAATTTCCAAAACTACTTGTGGTGCAAAAAAGTTACTGAAGTACCACCTGTAGAATCTGAAACACAGGAATTGCAACCAGCGGTTGCGTTAAAATAGACTAAATATAAACACAAACTAAACTGAATATAAGCAAGTCAGCTTACAGATCTTTTGGTGTTTTGGTGTTTGTTTTTCAATGTTTTTAAATTGTTGACATAAATAATGTTCTATTTTAAGAACATTTTATCTGTTTTTAATTGTGAGTAGATGAAAAACACCGTTTATCACCTCTACAGTAACATATGTGAGTATATCTGTATTTATATGGTAAAAAAATATGGATCGGGGCTTGAGTAACATTTACAAAAACATTCGTTGATGCCGTAGCTCCACTAAGAAGTATATTAAACAATGTTTGTTGTTTTATTAAAGGTTGTGTTTATTATGTTGACTCAGTTGCCGTGTATCAGAAAAATTAAATCTAATCAGATTGTAACATTTGATAACCAACAGGGCAAAAGCGCAGGTATGAGTCTGTGGTGCTGTATTTGGGCAACTGATTCTCAGCTGAGTCTCTCAATGTGTGCAGAGGTTTTAATTCCTGGCCGAAGCACTTCCTGTGCTTTGACCCTCGTATCCCTGTGCTCATTTTTGCTCTCCCTCTGTTGAAAAAAACCCCCCATAAGTAAATAAGGACAGCATGCCTCGTCTTTTTTTAGTTGGTGTGTGGGGCCACTTGCAATGGAAATAAGAAGATATATTGAGCAACATAATGTGTGTTACAATGTTTTCACACTTGATCTTAAGTTATTCTATTATTATTATTATTATTATTATTATTATAATACTGGCCAAGGTCTAGACTTTACATACATTTAAAATAAAGAGCCAATAATAATTCTTTCACCCTTCTCTCTGTACCTCCTCCAGGTGGAGTCATTCATTTTGGACCAGGAGGACCTGGATAACCCCATCATGAAGACAGCGTCAGAGTTGCTTTTGTCCAGCGCCACAGATGGAGTAGATTTGAGGACTGTTGATCCAGAGACACAGGCTCGACTTGAAGCTCTACTGGAAGCTGCAGGTACGACTGCTCTGTCAACTGCGACTGAATTCAGCTTAAGACTTGACACATATTAATTTGTAGCTGACCAGTGCCTCACTGGCCACACCCATTTTAAACCAACAAGTCTTAATTTGTCCTTTAATGTATAGTAACTGTGAGTAAGTAAAACCACACCTTTCTGCCTCAGCTTTTCTTCCCCATCCCTTTCAAATCCCAACAAAAGTGTAGGTCTTGGTTTGTATATGGCCTCAGGTGGAAATGGCAATAAAGAGAACCTGCCAGTTCTGCAAGTGTCATATCAGCACATAGTTTGAAAGTGATTTGGGTAAATTAGTTTGATTAGAACTTGTAATCTAGGTGTAAGAAGGTCTGTGGATTAATCCATTAGGGCTGGGTGTCCTGGCCTCGTTTGGGCTTATGAACATTACCGGGCAGATTAACACTGCAACGCACTTGAGCCTCCACAGCATGCAGAGAGCCTGGGTTGAACGGCTAATGACTAATCTCATTCTATTCCCCTTTCTCCCTGACTAGTCGGAACAGAAGAGGTGGCAACTTATCTATTTGCTTAAGATCTGTTACAACTTGCACATTATTAATCATAACATCTTTAATGCTTCCTTATATTGATTTGGGAGTTCTGTAGTGTGTTTCTATAATATATAGAGAGAGCAGTGTCTGTGTGAAATGGTTGTGGCAGGAAGATTTGGAAAACCTCTCTTCATTCTCTGTGCAATCAAAGTAGCCAAAAAGATGTCATGTGTCTGGTGATGTTTATGATTTGTAGACTTCAGGCAGTTGTTTCATGCAGAAGATTTGCAACCAGTTCTGTTTAATATATCTTTGAGGTCATTTGAATTTTTCCAATACATTTTAGACCCTCAAACTTGGGGACTATATATGAATCTGATGTGGATTTAAACACTTCAACTTAAAATTGAACTATAGCACGCTACCCTCCATAGCTATTGTGTGATTGTTTCACTTCCAGCTTTGTGCTGGATTAAAGAGCCAAAATAACAAAACATTTTGAACTTCAGCATTTTGTTTTTGTGGGGAATGAAGAGAGACAGTCCATACCCCCTGGCACAAAAGTTGACTGACACTCTTCTCTTAGTGAATATAATAAATAAAAATAACATAGAAAAGGTTATTATACTAAATAATCCAGGAAACCATTAAAGGAGAGGAGTACTTTTGCTATATTTTCTTTATGTAGATAGTATTATACAGATAATCACATAGATGTATTTTTGTATTATTGAACTGGCTTTTCTAGCCCACTCTAGAACGTTAACATGAACAATAAATATAAATATACTATTTAAATTGTTTTTCTAACTTAAGTGGATGGCGAAGTCTACATCACAGCCATAATGACAACCACAGTAGCAAATGTTAACATTGGGATCACTCTTATTGCGATTTGATGAATTATGTAAACACTGACAGCCAATCAAAATCCATTTACAGGGGCGTAAGCCGCTGACACAGCTGGAGCGCGCAGCACATGCTTTGCTCCACTGTTAACAGAGTGTTATTGTTTTGTCAGCGTGGATGCTCGCTCACGTTGGTATCGTCATAGGTGTTGTATTTGATGTGAATGTCCTTTAACCTAGGACAGGTGTAGGCTAAGCGTGTACTGTGCCAATGTATAAAATCAGTAGGTGTAAGAAAACATACAATAATTATCAGATAAAATGTTCTGTCGGTCCATATTAAAGGACTTAAGCTTGTGAACTGTTGAAAAACCTCGATAGTGACACCCCTAATGCTTTGAATGATGCCCTCTTAAATGTATTTTATATGATTAGGGATTTTCTGTTTGCTTTATCAAGCTTGCTGTAAGTGTTGTAAAGAGACTACTTGTACCCAGCAGACTTACAGTATATAGAACAAATGCAAGAAGTAAGACAAGTCATCATGGATTATTCATGAAAGGTACTGATACTGCCATACTTGGCCCAATATCTGCTATTCTCTCGTTAATAAAACTGTAATGTGATGAGAAAAAAATGGCAGTATAATGGGCAAAGCAGGAGTGTAAAACCTAACATAAACTATAAAAAAAAAGGATGAAAAAACCGATAAAAGATTCTGAAATTGGATAAATCAATCATTGGAGATTTGTAGAGGCCTTCCACAGAGTATAGTTGTGGCCACTTTATGAAGTACACCTGTACATTCTGTTGCAATTCAATACAACAGCTGTGCCATATAATTTACCCTTTCAAAGTTTTTTATGTTCAAGTTTTGGATTTTTTGGAAATTTTTTAAATTTTTGGATAATATTTTTCGGGCTTTTACTGCCACTATTTGAAAGGACAGTGTACGTGCGTGTGAGGGTGGGGGGGGCATTCAGCAAAGGGCCGAAATCGAACCTACGGCCGCTGCAGCAAGGACACAACCTCTGTATATGGGGCGGCGCTCTATCCACTGAGCCACCAGGCGCCCCACAACACCACCACGATCGGGAAAATAATTGTATTAAATTGTACAGGTGGACCTAATAAAATGGCTATTGAATGTATATAACATCATATCAGTGTTTTAGCAAAGGATAATTTTATTGAGATTTCTTTGACTGTAACAAGCCAAAACAAAAAGTTCTTAATGTGTTGCTGCTGCAAGCCTCAATCAGGGGACGTCTGTTTCAGCTGTTGATCCGTCAGTTGGTCAAAGTGGACTTACAGACTAAAATGCTCCTTTAGAATTTCAGACAGTTTCAAAGTGATAAAAATATTCTTTTGGAGGGCAGAATATTAAGAGGTCTGCATCACCTGTTATAATTTAATTGTCATGTTGCTTTCTGCAGCACTCAGGTGTGCATGGATGTGAAAATGGGCATTTCCCCACATGTTCTCTCCTCTCCAGTGATCTCAGTGCTGCTCCCAACACAGTTTTTGCTCCTGCTGAACTGCTCATTTCTGCTGTATTGCCAGCGAGGCAGTGCGTTTTCTGAAAAGAGATGAGAAAAGTGTGACAGAAATCAGCAACTTCTAAACAACAGCTGTGGCTGCTCGATTATGGCAAAAATTATAATAATAGATTATTTTGGTCTCGTTATTTAACCCTCTTACTCATTGACTCTGAAAAGATGCATTTATTGAAAGAAGTTTTTTAAGCTTGTCTTTTTAATGTTGAAATTCAACTACGGATGGCTTATTGGTCATAATTCTTTAATAACAGTTAAGGCGCTCAAATGCAGGCATATCATCAATTAGAGAAATAAATAACGCAAATGTCATTAATGAAATTTTCCATCATAAGACTCTGACCTGTTGATTTCTGGGCTGTAGCTTGCGCTCGATCAAACAGGACAGACAAAACGGACTGACTCGAATGGACACATTGTAACAGGGCTCAAGAACTTTGACTATATGCCTTAATTCGATATTCTCCACGACATACAGCATATGTGAGTGTGGTAGTGCAGCTGTAATGATCAACACTCTGTAGCATTAGTTATAAGCTGGGTAAGCCTGAGTCTGCAGTGTGAGGCAGGACTCACCTTCCAGTCTGTTTTTGTTTTTTTTTCTGCTATTCGACAGATTTAGGTGATGCTGTTGTAGAAGAAAATTTAGCAGCCATCCTGACAGCTCCGCCTTGCGTTGTAATGAGAGCTCAATAGGGTGCACCTTCAGTGGTCACAGTGGCAGCAGGTTATTTTTGGAAATATAATTTGGCAATACTGAGTGCACCACTTTAAAGGAAAGTAGTACACCGGATTTATAAAACAAGACAAAAGAAGAGCACTATTGTGAAAAGGAATGTGGCATAATAATCATTTTATCTCAATGATTGTGTTTTTTAAAATTGTTGGAAGCTGAACATAAAATTAAATTAACAATCCAGCCCTAAAAATAACTAGGGAAGGTGTGCGCTGATGGACAGGTTCTCCCCTGTCATGATGACCAACCTTTTGCCTCTCCTTTAAAGACCTCTTATATTATCAGATATCTTATAAATACACTTTAAAATGTGCCCTTTGGAGTTAGTGAACAGAATTTTGTGATGCACATGTGCACAAATTGTTGGTCTAAAGTGCTCCACTAGTGCATGTGCAAGGACGCATGTACACACTGAGCATGGTTGTGACATTATACACATTTCTGCTGACTGCAGAAAACAGCAGAACATGTCAACAGTGGTTGTATCGTAAAAGCGGAGAAAAGACTTTTGGCAAACAGAAACAATACACAAAAATACATTCAACAGGTGTAAAAACATTAAGAAATACACTGACATAGTTCTAAGACCATAAGTGTATAAACAGTGTAGTGTAGGGAGTATCATTGAATGTAAACGCAACAGTTTACAGTTATTATACTACTTTTTGAGCTGAAACATCACACTCTCTTTTTGGGGATCCCTTGCTGCTCCATGTTTGGAAATGAAATCATGTGGGCTTGCTGTCATCATGTCACTTGTAGAAAGGTCAGTCTGTTACAGTGTCAGGGTGAGATTAATTAGATTTATTTCCTTCCAGTCACCAGTTGCTCCTCTGTCA
This sequence comes from Plectropomus leopardus, assembly GCF_026936395.1. Classification (NCBI taxonomy): domain Eukaryota; kingdom Metazoa; phylum Chordata; class Actinopteri; order Perciformes; family Serranidae; genus Plectropomus; species Plectropomus leopardus. Next base: position 25,121,053 of record NC_142183.1, on the reverse strand, counting down.
AACGTTTTATGCTAGTCATTCCTAGATGAATCCTCTTAAAACAGTGTCAGACGTCAGTACTCTCAGCTCAAAGAAAGAGGTACAGATTCATTTGTTTCACACCTTAAAAACTCAGACACTCCAAAGTTCTGTACTTGAATGGACACCAGTGCATTAAGTAACATTTAAAACAACAATTTAGATAAAAGGAAAATGCAGTAAAACAAAGTTAAATGTAACGAAAACAAATGTACACACGAATAAATGCAGTGTAAACTCAACAATGAGTTTTTACTTTATCTCAACAGTCCTAGTTAATACAGCAGTATAAATGTTGCAGAACAACAACACTAAAGCAGAAATAAAAAAAACAAAACAATCAAACACACAACAAGGGTTACAGGTTCAGTGCAGTTATGGTCCTGTAATAAATAGCCTCAATCTAATGAAGTGAAAGTCAAACGGACAAAAATAATAAATCAACTGCAGAGAAAATTAGTTAGTTCTTATGCTAGCTAGCATTTTTGAAGATCTGTGTCTCTGAACTGTAGATGAACAATAGAGGCTATTTATAAATAAATAGATATAGCTGTCAAAGTGTGCTCAGTATCTTATCTGGTTGTAAATTTTTTTTTAACCATTTTTTTCTGCAGTTAAGTAGTTGAGAGGCATCTCTTTTCTTTAACAAAGGGATGTGTTTTTCCTCACTGGCAACAAAAGGTAAACAGGGTTTTCAGACTACACACACATTTACATCAGTGTTAATGTTACTATAATAAACACCAGATAGTGCAGTAACTCTTTCGCCAAGACTCACCAGCTCTAACATTGCTACATCTTATCCAGAGTGAAACACATACCACCTGCAGCCTGTTATACTGGTCACTACTAGAAGCCTACATTTGACCCATTTTCTTAAATTATTGGACACTATCTTAGTCAAGGACTGCCCCAGTGATGACTTGATTTTAAAACCTGTCAGCTAAATGTATTGACAGCTTTGTGTCAGACAAGGTAGATATACAATAAGGTAGATATTGGAGTAATCATAACCAAATTCACAGACATGAAGCTAGAGAAAATGAAATATCACAGTATTTTTGTCCAGATACCACAATATCAATTTTGCGATGGGTTACCTATCGTTTCTTTCATCAAATATTTACAGAATGATATTTGATAATCATTCTATCCACATTACTCATTTAGTGGGTAAAGGCAAATAATAGAACAGCTTGAACAGTCCGCTAAAGTGCACATCTCTGAGTTAATTTGCAGTCTTAATTTTGCTATTATGTTGGAAAGGTCAGGATCCAGAGTGCTATTTCTATATATAGACAACAGCTGGGCCACAGTTTACCTCATTTGACCCCTTATTTTTGTTTTGTTAAGTATCAAACATCATGTTAAAAGTAACATGCATGCTTTCCTTCCAAAAAACCCTGAACAGTATGTTGGCTCATACAGAAGTAATGGTTCTCAATCATCACTTCTGACCCATTAGAAGTGTGTGGCAGTGTAATTTCTCTGCAGATGCTGCTCTCTGTATTTTCTTGTTTTCTGTGTTTGGGATGTTGATGGATGTGTATCTTCACAGTGTTCAGGTGAAATCAGGGCTTCATAAGAAAAAAGCAACCAGGTACCAGAGCGTAAACAGCAGGCATTCAAGAGACACAGTGCCGAAAAAAAGCGCTAACATAGCGAGGCAAACTATTGTTAATCAGAGGTTGGCTTTTACTTTCACTTTTGTTAGAGAGCGTGTTTACAAACAATAATCGACAATCCTGCATAGTATACCTTAATATCATCAGATGCCAAGTAAATGTGACCCATGTGAACACAAATGTGTCTTAATCAAGTTTTTCACGTTAAATGTGCTACAGTACCCACGTAAACGTCTAAGTCACAGTGATGTCATTTTAGTGAGAATGCCAGTTGTATGTTTTAGACATGCGTTTTGATATATAAACCTCTGCTGATTTTAGCCCAACTAGATAGAAGATCATGTTACCTGTGTAAACACTTAGGAGTTTTTGCAGGGAGCACTGCAGGAGCAAGTGCTTACGGGTAAACACAGTGTATATCCCTGTCATCCTGGATTTGGAATTGATTCCACAGATCCAAACACCTTTGAGCTGCGCTGTAATAGGACAAGTCAGGTCTCAGCCAGGAGCTAAGGACACTTGATCAGGGTGTCCGCAGGTCGTAAAAAAAAGTCTTAAAATTCGATTTTTATAAAGATTAGGCCTTAAAAGTCATTAAAAGTTTGAATTTGTTAGGTCTTTGTTTCATTTATTCATCATATAGTTTCTTTTTTATCAAAATAGGTCACGCTGCTCTGTAAAAGTCAGCTGTTGTTATAAATCTTTAAACCTACCACTGGACCTAATACTTCACTTTATACTTGCAAAATGTAGATAAACCTAACTTACTGTTTTATATATTTCTATATGGGACTGCATATATTCACCTGCAATGTCTGAATAAGAAAAAGCTGATTTGTCCACAAACCGTCCTAAATTTTCTTGAACGATCTTGAAAATGTCTAGAGAAGCATTTAATACAAGTGTCTGATATGTAAAAACACCCTGCTTTATGTGGCTATTCAAAAAAAAAAAACAGGAACAAGCTGACATTAAAACCTGGTGCAAGTGGGTCTTTTAAAATTTAATAAAAAAGATGCAAGTCATCTTGACTCCTGCAAATAAATGAGTTGCTACATCAAGAAATTAATTTATAGATGAACAAGTTGATTCATTGATGTTAAAATAGCAGATGACAACTGCTTTTATTCAGAAATTCAGTGAGGTTTAAAGGTGACTTGCTTGCAGTTTTGCGTTGGCTGTTCAAACAAACCAAACTTTTAATTAGCAACTCGGATGTTTCTCCAGATTGCATAGTGTGTTGGTGGTACACTGGGTGTAGGCTGCTCAGCGGCTAGCCAGTCAGTTACTTGTTTCGAAACACAACAAAAATATCTGCTAGTAGTCCAAGTTAGTCTTGACCTCAGTTTGAGCTCAATGTCCAGTTTGCTCATGTGAGAAAGAGTTCAACCTAAATAGCTGAAGAGCACTTATTTATGTTCAATGTGTCATTTAAAGTTGTTGAAACAGAATTTTCCAAATAGTCCCTCCAAATAAAGATTAGAAGAAATTATCACCCTCAATTGGTTTCTTTGTTTTCATCAGTTATTTAAAGTGTGTCAAGCTCAGGCTGTTTTGGTTCAGTGAACTACTTGAATTCTCTGAGATAAAAAACACGATACAGTAAAACATTAATGATCAACTTCCTTGACCTCTTGTTTCCTTCTGCCTTTGGGAACGATTGCGAAATCGCTGTCTGAGAGCCGTGCTAAGTTTAGCTCGAGTCGCAGACCTACTGGTGAAAACACAGGAGGACCACAAGGACTGGAGCTCACTTCTGCCTGGCTAATAGATGGGTTTAAGCTGAGGCAGAAGAGTTCAAAAGCCAACACTTTTTTCCTTCTCTCTTGGCTCTTCTTGCCTCCTTTTTTTGCCACATGTCTTTAAAACATATGCTGCCACACACAATGCAAACTCTTGAATGGTTTCATTAGTTGGGAAATGGTCCTTGTTCTGTCTTCTGAAAGAGATCTTTCAGTGAAGGCCATTAGAAAAAGCCGTTTTTTCCCCTCCTGCTTGCTCTTCCCTTTCGTTCCCCTCTTTGGCTTTTCTTCTCTGTCATGACAAACACGCACACACAAACACATTTTTCACTCAAATGGCATTTTGTTTATTCTCCCAGCTGTGTTTTTCTCCATGGCTGACCACTGTCTTCACTTTCTGTCTCTCTCACATTCACTGCCTCTTACCCATCTATAATTCACACAGGATGAGACCTTTTCTATTCAACCATTAACAGCCTGGACTTTTATCTACTAGCCCATATGACTAACATTCCCTCCTTTACTGTACTCATTCAAGTTCCAGTCACAGATCTGTTCATACCTGGACACTCCCACAGTAGCCCAGCAAATATTGTTGTTGACCCAGTCATTGGCAAAATTATTGGAATTAATAAGAATCATAGATGGTGTATTGAAAGTAATGAAAAAAAGATATTGAGCCATATTAACAAATGCTTGTGTGTGTTTTCTGTGTGTGATTTTTTTTTTTTTCTTTTTCCTCTTTGTGTATGCTGCTACTAACCCTGGATTGGATTGGCTGGACTGGACTTGCTTCTTCAACTGGTCTGGTGTGGTTGTGCTCCCCTGTGGTTTGCCTTGCCCTATGCACCTCTGCCCTTTTGGTGTTCGGCAGGCATCGGTAAACTGTCCACTGCCGATGGTAAAGCTTTTGCAGACCCCGAGGTGCTACGGCGACTGACGTCATCTGTGAGTTGCGCCCTGGACGAAGCCGCAGCAGCCCTGACCCGCATGAGAGCTGAAAACACACTCAATGCCGGCCAAGCCGACAAGTATGTATCTCGCCCATACCGACACTGGCGTTTGTCAGTTTGTCATGTACACATAGTAATAAATCAGTCGGTATACTCTAATATGCCCACCATGTCTTCTGTCAAATCTGAATTGCACATACAGTGTGATTGCATGTGTGTGTTGGCGTTAATGTGAGGCGTATGTGTGTTCACCTGTCACAGTGGCAGTAATTGTAGCAGTCTGGTTATTTTCAGCCGTAGTTTAGCAGAGGCGTGCTCAGATGGGGATGTCAACGCAGTCCGCAAGTTGCTTGATGAGGGACGGAGCGTCAACGAACACACAGAGGAGGGAGAGAGCCTGCTGTGCCTCGCCTGCTCGGCTGGCTACTATGAACTTGCACAGGTATGTAGGACATGGTTTAGCATAATTGTGATTGATATGTTTACAGTGTGTAGTGCTTGTACACTAAAGTAACGTTCCTGCAAAGAAAAAATAAAACGAGGATGATATCACTAGTTGATTGTTGTGGTGACGAGCCTCCATGCTTGTTTCTTAATATGTGTTCATCTTTCATCCTCAGGTTTTGTTGGCCATGCATGCCAATGTGGAGGACCGGGGCATCAAGGGGGACATAACGCCACTTATGGCTGCTGCCAGTGGAGGTTATGTTGACATCGTCAAACTGCTTCTGGTCCACGGGGCAGATGTTAATGCACAATCCTCCACAGGTAAAACCCCCTCCTTTCCCCACAATTACAATTATTTCCTAAACTCCTTGTGTTTGCCATTAATCTGCCATTAATCTCTCCTCTGTTTTCCAGGCAACACAGCTCTGACGTACGCATGTGCAGGTGGCTTCGTGGATGTAGTGAAGGTGCTGCTGAAAGAGGGTGCTAACATTGAGGACCACAACGAGAACGGACACACACCTCTGATGGAGGCGGCCAGTGCGGGCCACGTAGAGGTGGCCAGGGTACTCTTGGAGTATGGCGCCGGCATCAACACACACTCCAATGAGTTCAAGGAGAGTGCTCTCACACTTGCCTGCTACAAAGGTCAGAATGCAAATAAAGTGTCTGTCCTGTTGATTATTTTATTCAAAGGTCCAGTGTGTAGGATTTTGCGGCACCTATTGGCAGAAATGGTATATATTCATTTCTATGTTTTCATTAGTTTATTATCACCTGAAAATATGATTTTTGTGTTGTTAATATCTTCATAAAGAGTGAGTCCTCTTCCACAGAGTCCAGCAGTTGTCCTAAACTACTTTAAAATTGAAAAAACAAAACTGGCTCTAGATTGGGCCTTTTGCGTTTTCAAGCCAGCCACCATAGATGTCCTCTTAAGTTTCAGCTCTGCAGGCTAATCACTAGTTTCCCATTAAATCAGACACACTGGACCTTTAAGTCCAGCGCCAGTAACATGCTTTTTTCTAATATTTGATGATAAAAGGTTTACAAAATGGATTTATGTTTGTCCTCTGCAGGTCACTTGGACATGGTGCGTTTTCTGTTGGAGGCTGGAGCAGACCAGGAGCATAAAACAGATGAGATGCACACAGCACTGATGGAGGCGTGCATGGTGAGCATCTGACCCAAACCATTACCAAAATATTTTTTCTCCAGGGTCAGTTCACGGTTCCCCTTGTTTTGTCATTGCCTGTTTTTTGAGTTTCAAACAAACACTGCATTTGTTTTTGTTACATCTATTTTGATTTATTCAAAGTTTTAATTTATTTCTATATGACTGTTGTTTTAATTTGAGTCAACCACCAAAATCATCAAAATTGCCATAATTTTATGTCACACTGTATATCTATAGACTGCCTTTTGCATCACTGTCAGAGTACACATCCAACATTACAGCCACTTCAAAATAAAAGTTTGGATAAGCTAATGCGATGTCTAAACTGACAACAGAGCAGCTGCACACCTTCAGTGCTGACACTCTGAATCACTTTGACAGAACAGTTATGTATTTATGTGCTCAGGTTGGGAAAAAGCACAGGCTTTAAATGTCTGTGTCACGTGAATGATTTTAACCACCTCACCTAAAGTTTGATGATATGTTTTCTTTTAACGGAGGCTAGTCCAATTTTGGAAAGGATGTGTCTGGTTTTAAATAAGTAAATGGAGCAAATAATTTTGAGAAAGCTGGATTATGTTCATCATATTTCCATCTTCCTCCATGGATATAAATGATTACACTGCTGTGAATGAAGCAATACAGCACAAAAGCATTGAAGGAAAATATTGTTTCATTTGGAGTCATTAGGAGTTGTTTTGTAACTGAATTATAGCATGCTGCTTTAAAACTGAATCGTGACGAGCCCAGAGATTCAAAAGCTCATGCAGCGTGACTGGATATTGGTTTAATTGAAAAGTGATCCCACATATTTATTCAGGTGCTTATCTCTACATTCTCTGTGTGTCTCGCTGTCCCAGGACGGCCATGTGGAGGTGGCACGGCTGCTGTTGGACAGCGGTGCGCAGGTCAACATGCCAGCCGATTCCTTCGAGTCACCCCTCACCCTCGCAGCCTGTGGAGGACACGTGGAGCTGGCAGCCTTGCTTATAGAGAGAGGAGCCAACTTGGAGGAGGTGTGTAAAGACACAGACACCTAAATACCAGCACAAGTTCGGAGAAGACCGCAAAATACAGGAGAGGCTGCAGTTGTCTTATAAATATGAATTATGAAGCTGTGTGCCAATTTTTGATTCCACACATTCTGCAGCAGAGATTTTTCTGTGAGGAGCAGCCTTTAACTGTTCGACAGTCTTACTACCTTCCTACTATTGGGATTATTGTACCGAGTACTTTTGAAGCTCTGGTCTTAGTATATGGATAGGAATTAGCGTTTTAGATAATAAATTCTTTCCTAATGGGAATGGGAATTTAATTTGTTCTTGACATTTAAATAACATTTATGAAACAAGCTGCTTGGGTAATCTTTAAAAAAAATTACTAGATAGAGTGAAAATTTGAAAATGATTTGGTCGTATTTCATTTCTGTTATTTAATCCTAATAAATAAAGAGTTCAGCAGTAGCAGACTTGGACAAAAGATGCCAGGCTGAGTGCTTCAAGTTATTATGATCTCTCCCCTCCCACCACACATCTTATGCAAAGATGTCGACCACAGTGTCTGTGTAAAACGACTGGCTGGTTGAAATGTTCCATCCGCTGTGAGAGTTCACAGACACGCAAGACGAGCCCAGTTCCACAACACACAGCAATCTTACAGTGAGTCATACTCGCCCTTATGTTTTCTTATCTGTGGACGCCTCTTTTTGTGCCCAGGTGAATGATGAAGGCTACACACCTCTGATGGAGGCAGCTAGAGAAGGCCACGAAGAGATGGTAGCACTGCTGCTGGCTCAAGGTAAGCAAGATTTGCTCCTCCATCTGGGAAATGGAAACTTAACTTCAGTACACCTGATCAGCCCTCTCTTTATATGTGTGTATTCCAGCAGAAATAGGGTAATCAAGAGTGTGATCTCTGAAATGATATTGACATGATTTTTTGTGCCTGTTTTGCCTTTTATGAAAACAAATCTGTCACTAATCACTAACTGTTCTTTTGTTGCTGTCCAGGTGCTAACATCAATGCCCAGACAGAGGAGACGCAGGAGACGGCTTTGACTCTAGCATGCTGCGGAGGCTTCTTGGAAGTGGCTGACTTCCTCATCAAAGCAGGCGCTGACATTGAGCTGGGTTGCTCCACGCCTCTCATGGAGGCTGCACAGGAAGGCCATCTGGAGTTGGTTAAATACCTACTGGCTGCAGGTGAGCTTGAGGAAAGGAGAACAAAGAGTATGCTTTAGTCATACCGTTGTGCTTACAATCCTAATTTCTTGGGTTTGTCATGCAGGGGCAAACGTTCATGCCACCACGGCAACAGGTGACACAGCGTTGACGTATGCGTGTGAGAATGGACACACTGATGTGGCAGATGTGCTGCTGCAAGCTGGAGCCAACTTGGTATGCCAAACTGTTAAATCCTCTTCATCACTTAACATTGTCCCTTTGTTTCTCATAGGTTCAGACAACACCAAAACCAGGTTAGATGTGTCATGAAGTCTGAGTCATTTGCTATAGTGTTAAGCAAGGCTTGTAGAACTACTGCAACAGTTTCTTGTTGAGTCACATTTCTGGACAAATATAACTCCTACTTCTCTTGTATTACCCCCTGGACTAGACTAAACTTCAACAAACACTTCTTCACCTTTGTCATATAGGAACATGAGTCTGAAGGGGGGCGGACACCCTTGATGAAGGCAGCAAGGGCGGGACATCTCTGTACAGTGCAGTTTCTTATCAGCAAAGGTGGGTAATTGACTAGCTGTTCAAGAAAAACGCCGCTCTTTTGATTTTTCTCCAAAGCCATGAAAAAGCTATTTGAGTCTCTTTCTTGTAAAATCAAGATAAAAATTCTTGATACATGCTTGTGGCCATTTTAAGCAGATTTGTTAAACTCCAGGGTTCCTAGTGTCATGGAAAATCTGGAAAAGTCATGGAATTCCACAGTCACAATTTCCTGGCCTGGAAAAGTCATGGAATTAGTAAAAACCATTGAAAGTTTTGGAAAAGTCTTAGAATTATGTTGTGCATAATGAAAATGTTATCTTCTGTGAATAAACGTGCAGGTAATGTGACATAATATCAAATTTAGTTAATGTTGCTTTAATATGTGTCGATCTGTGATGGTTTGTTTACCATCAGGTATGTTGTTTTTTCCCTGCCTTCCGTCTCTCACTTCACATATGTCCACTAACTGAAATTATGTTTAAATAATTTCATCTGATATGTTTGAAAATGCCTGGAAATTTTGTCTATGAAAATGTGTGGGATCCCTGAAATTCAGACAATTCCATATCTCATACATATGCTGTGATCAAAAGCTGGAAATATGCTTGAAGATGAGTTTTAATTGATTTAACCAGTTTCACTGGAAAATGCTTCATCCTGGAACGATTTATTCTCATAGGCTGATCAATATGAAAGTGCTAAAGAAATGCGCACGTTTTGTGCACTGATGCATTGACCTTTCTATATGACACAAGTAATAGATTAATTACTAATCATGATAGCGCTTGTATTTGTAAATTTACACACAAGATTTTTTTAGAACGTTTTATTTAGGCTTAACCATCCTAATAAAGGTATAAGGTATATTTTCTATACATGATTTATCCCTAATTCCTTTGGGTTAGAGGCTTGAAAAAGTTTTCCTTTGTGACTGTAATAATCAGACTCATATCGTACAAAGTGAATTCATGTCTTCGCTCTTCTTCTCCTCTTGTCCAGGTGCTAATGTGAACAGAGCTACTGCCAATAATGACCACACAGTGGTGTCCCTGGCCTGTGCTGGAGGACATCTGGCTGTGGTGGAGCTGCTGCTGGCACATGGGGCAGATCCTACACACAGACTCAAAGTAACGCACACACTCTGGATTTAAATACGACCAGTTTGAATATTTCTGCTTGTCCTTGTGTGTGTAAAATAACATGTACTTTAACCTGTGCATGTTTTCTCTTTTGTAGGATGGTTCAACCATGTTGATAGAAGCTGCTAAGGGTGGCCACACTAATGTGGTGTCCTACCTGTTGGACTACCCCAACAACATCCTGTCTGTCCCAGCCCCCGACCTCTCCCAGCTCACTCCCCCTTCGCAAGATGCCTCTCAGGTAAATTCAGCAAGAAATCACACTTTTTATGAATGTTCTTCTGGGGAATAGATCAATGAGAGGCAGATCTAATAGTTGTTTTTGATTGCTTAGAATTAACTTGCTCTCTGCCATATCAGGTTCCTCGTGTCCCATTCCAAGCTCTCGCCATGGTAGTGCCCCCTCAGGAGCCCGACCGAGCCCCATCAAACATCGCCACTCCCCCACCCGTCTCCAGCAAAGGTAATTACTGCCTCGAGTACTGTCAGCCAGTGTGTGTACTCACAAATTTGCTGACTTAAATCAGATATTTAACTGTTATCTTCCCAATTTTAAGGCGTTTTACAGTCAGCCGAATCCCAGTCCTTAACCATCTGGATCTCTGTCTTTCAAATCCAGGCGCGTCCAAACAGAGACAAGCAGCCCTTCAACCCGGTGTCCCCAGCTCAGTTGGTCGGGGACCTGAAGCCGAGCCTCTGCCGCCCTTCCACTTGTGCCAACCTCTAGAGTGCATTGTGGAGGAGACGGAGGGAAAGCTGAACGAGCTGGGACAGAGAATCAGCGCAATTGAGAAGGCCCAGCTTCAGTCGCTAGAGCTCATTCAGGGGGAGCCGCTCACCAAAGACAAGATTGAGGAGCTGAAGAAGAGCAGAGAGGAGCAGGTATAATCCATCATCTGTTTAAGATCTGATCCCATTTTAAATCTTGTTTTTAGAACTTTGAGTGAGATGGATGTCTTTGTCCTTTTCGGCAAATTCACACTTGTATGTTATTTTGCATGCAAAGCACCGTATCAGAAATAAGGCAAACAAGGATGTGGCTGTTCCCCACTTAGGTGCAGAAGAAGAAGAAAATCTTGAAGGAGCTGCAGAAGGTGGAGCGCCAGCTGCAGCTGAAAACACAGCAACAGTTCACCAAAGAGTACATGGAGGCGAAGGGTTTAAAGGAGGAGCAGGAGGCCGGACAGAGCCAGGGCCCAGGCCCGGGTCCCGGAAGCACGACGCCAGCTCCGGGGTCGCTTCCCACCACGACAGGTGCCCAGCTCCACACCAGCTCTGACACGGATGAAGAGGCCAACAAAGATGGGGAGCAAGAGGAGCAGCCAGGAGAGGAAGGGGACGAGGTGAAGCTCTCAGTGATTTTGATTTTATGTTGTTGTATGTTAATTCTGATTCCTCATATCAAACCTGGAGACTTAAGGTATTTTCTATTATATTTTCAGGAAGAGGAAGATGATGACGAAGAGGAGGGCTCAGAGGAAGAGGCAGATGGAGAAGAGGATGATTACCCCAAGCTTCCTCAGGTGGGCACAATCCTCTACAGGGATGGGCCACCGCTGCCGCAGCAGCCACCTCTTCCTCCTTCACCACAGGCCCAGCCCCAGCCTCCCCCTCCGCCTCTACAGGCTGCCTTCGTCCCTATCCAACCCCTACCAGACTACAACCCTGCAGACTACCCAGGAAGCACCAGCCCAGAGCTGCAGAGGGTACTGGTGGGGCAGCAGATGCTGGGCCAACAGCAGCAGGGTCAGGGTCAACAGTTGGCTGGGTTAGGCCCAGGAATGATACCTCAGCAGGCCCCAGATGGGCTCATGGTAGCTACACCTGCACAGACGCTCACAGACACGCTCGATGACATCATGGCAGGTAAACGCACTTGTTTTTGCTTTTGACTTTTAATTCTTTCTGTTCTTATTTGATGCAAGTACCTGCTAAATCCCACTTTTTTTTCTCTGTTACAGCTGTGAGCAGCCGTGTGCCCATGCTGAACACTACAACCTCACCCACACCCCTGTCCCAGCCACCCACACAGATGCCCGCAAACATCGCTTCGCCCCCTTCGGTCCTGCCCCTCTACCCCTCTGTTGACATTGATGCACATGTAAGACGCAGTGCTGATTTTGACATTAGAGATCCTCAAAATGACAATGTAAGCGAGTACATGTATGCGCAAAGTCCTTTACCTTATTAAGAAATATTGTTTTCCTCACAGACGGAGAGTAACCATGACACAGCGCTGACGCTGGCATGTGCAGGAGGACATGAGGAGCTTGTGTCTGTCCTCATCGCACGGGGAGCCAACATTGAGCACCGGGACAAAAAAGGTATGAAAGCACCATAATAAAACGGCTTTTTCATGGAATTATGAACAGTAGGAGAGGCGTGAATTGGATTATAGTTCATGATAGACCTAACTCAGATCAAACTGATCAAATATGACAGAAATTTTGTTATTGTATTGCCTATTTCTCTCCTAGAACCATATTTTGGTTCACTGTTTGGCTGTAATACGTGAACAGGAAGTAGGTGTCATACTGTTTCTTGTGTGAAAATGGACAAGCTCGCTGTACACAGTCCACCAGCAGGAGTGTTTATTGGTCTGGTGTTGTGCAGTGCATTCTGGTAGTTGAAGGTTTTCTGTTTTTTTGAGCAAAAGTAAACACCACACCCCTTTTCCTCTGTTTTCTCATGTCACGTGGCACCAATCTCAAAAGTATTTGTGCCTTTCTACTACATAGACAGCCAAGTTTGAACTGTAGAGCAGTGAAATACTTCTTTAATTAACAAAAAAACCCTCATATTGCTTCTGTTCTCCACAGGTTTCACTCCTCTGATCCTGGCAGCCACTGCTGGCCACGTAGGAGTGGTGGAAGTGCTCCTGGACAAAGGGGGTGACATTGAGGCTCAGTCAGAGAGAACCAAAGACACGCCCCTCTCCCTGGCCTGCTCAGGGGGACGCCAGGAGGTAGACAGATTGTCTTTCAGTTAATCTTTACAATAGTGACATTCCTGTAGTTTTTTTCCTGGCTTTAACTTTGCATCTGTCCCCTTTTGTCGGTCAGGTGGTTGAGTTGCTGCTGCTTCGGGGAGCTAACAAGGAACACCGCAATGTTTCCGACTACACGCCTCTCAGCCTGGCCGCATCTGGGGGTTACGTCAACATCATCAAGATACTCCTCAACGCTGGAGCTGAGATAAACTCCAGGTGAGTGACAAGAACATGAGAAGAAGTATTCACTTTGGCCCCTTGATAGGAGTGAAACATGTCTGTCCATATTAGATTCATTATCAGGGTATACGCCTTCCCCCCTGACTGAATGGTTTTAGTCCCTGAAAGTGAATAAGGTTGCACTTTTTGTGCCAAACCAATACAACATCTTTATAAAATGTGCCTTTGGGTTTTAGCCACACCCAGAAGTGATAGCATCGTGATTTACTCTGTTATAAATAAGAAGTGAGAAAAAAAAACAGTGAGGCAGTAACTCCAAAACCAAGGTTTAATAGCAGCTGCACCCTTGACAAAAGCAGTATGGCAAAAAGTGAAAATGCATGCTAAGTTTCTAAATCACAGTAAAGCAATGATGTGTACTAAAACCAAGACAAACACTCAGTGATTCATGATATGCTTTTTAGTGCACATTTAACAGTTTATTTATTTTGTTTTTTGGTCTCTTAACATTTTATATATTTACTCTCTCACCAGGACTGGTAGTAAGCTGGGAATCTCTCCTCTGATGCTGGCAGCCATGAATGGCCACGTACCGGCAGTGAAGCTGTTGTTAGATATGGGCTCTGACATCAACGCCCAGATTGAGACCAACAGAAACACAGCTCTGACCCTGGCCTGCTTCCAGGGGCGGGCCGAGGTCGTCAGTCTGCTGTTAGATCGCAAGGCCAACGTAGAGCACCGTGCTAAGGTAAGGAGTCCGAATCACATTAGCTAGATTTCCAGTTTCCAGACTTAATGGATATGTTTTTAAATATTGTGGGTCCATGCTGCCTTGGACCATGATGCAGCCTTCTTGCTAAGTGACTTCTCTGTTCATGCAGACTGGTCTTACTCCTCTGATGGAGGCAGCTTCAGGAGGTTACGCAGAGGTAGGCCGAGTGCTACTGGACAAAGGCGCCGACGTCAACGCTCCCCCTGTTCCCTCATCCCGTGACACTGCCCTCACCATTGCTGCTGACAAGGGCCACTACAAGTTTTGTGAGCTGCTTATCAACAGGTGAGTGCTGTAAGGTGTTTCTCCACAGAACCATACTCTGGTTTTCTTAAGAGATAGTCAACAACACGAGCAACTGGGGATTTAACTGTTAAGGCCTTGGAATAGATTATAATTTTCCTGCCGTTTTGTGAGTTGTTTGATGCCCAGTCTTGCTGTTTTCAATGCAACTGTATGTTGTTGTTTTATCACTCATGTTTTACATTTGAATGTTAGTTTTAGCAGAAACATGAAGGCACATTTTTTTAAAATCAGACGTCGCCCATAGATTCAGCCTGTTGCCGTCCTTGCCTTTTTTGCCACAATGTTTCACAACACATGTTTCACACAATGATTCCTTAAGACGATGCTTGTTCTTGTCTTTGCAGGGGTGCCCATATCGATGTACGAAACAAGAAAGGGAACACCCCTCTCTGGCTGGCGGCAAACGGCGGTCACTTTGACGTGGTCCAGCTCTTGGTGCATGCCAGTGCTGATGTGGATGCAGCCGACAACCGCAAAATCACCCCACTCATGGCTGCCTTTCGAAAGGTGCAGAGCTCACCAGAACCCTGACAGTTTGTGTGTTACGCTACACTTTGGCAAGCCTCTGGTTACTAACCGTTTGACTTGACTTTTCAGGGTCATGTGAAGGTGGTGCAATATCTTGTGAAGGAGGTCAACCAGTTTCCATCAGATATTGAGTGCATGAGATATATTGCCACCATCGCTGACAAAGTAGGTTGATTTCCTCTTCAGACATCAGTCTGCCTCATTTATTTGACTTAAAGATGTTAGCAGAACTTAAACTGTTGGTTTCCTGTTGTTGCAGGAGCTGTTGAAGAAGTGCCATCAGTGCATGGAGACTATCGTCAAAGCCAAAGACCAGCAGGCGGCCGAGGCCAACAAGAATGCTAGCATTCTCCTCAAGGAGCTAGACTTGGAGAAGGTAACGTCAGACTGCATAGCTGTTCTTTGGGATGATAAACCTTCGATCAGACCACTAAATTTGCAACCACCAAATCAAGTGTCCTTAGCATAACTGCTATTTTGAACTCAATTCAACTCAATGATCTGTATCTTAAAATCTACATAAAAAATGGCGCTGCAGAGGCCACGTCTCTGGCTGGGATTAACGGTGAGAGGATGTTCCCAAACAGTATGTTGGACACAAGGAAATAAGAGATTGGTTTTGGGTACATGTGACCCTCAGAGAGAGAAAAGTCTTTCTTTGCCTGGATGATGGTTTGTGAGAGATTTGAAGTTAGTAAAATGATAAAAAGTACTTGAGGCTACAGTTTGTCAGACATGCCTTGCAGCTTGCTGCAGGCAATGTTGAAAATGAGATAACATTAGCTTAACACAAACCATGTACGCTAGCACTTGTCATTGCCACCACAGAAGGCCCGCCTCGTAATTCATCTGATGGGACAAAGGGAAAAGATGCCAGTGATGATGGGTGCTTATCTGCTCAGAGCTGACTTTTTTTTTTTTTTCATCTCGAGGTGTACAGGGCCTTCCTTAAAACCAAGACCCGCGCAGCAACTCCAAAGCAAAACGCCTCACTCTTATTAAAAACAATTCCAAAAGGCCACCTCAGGCTGCTAAAATATACTCTGACTGATGGAAGGCCTCCTGGTTACATTGCATACAGTTGACGCGGGCAAACAGTTTTTATACAACTGTGTTTATGTGTGTGTTATAGTCCCGAGAGGAGAGCAAGAAACAGGCCCTGGCTGCTAAACGTGAGAAGCGTAAGGAGAAACGCAAGAAGAAGAAGGAGGAGCAGAAGAGGAAGCAGGAGGAAGAGGAGGGGCAGAAAACCAAGGAGGACTTCTCTGAGATGCAGGAGCAGAAGGAGGATTCAGCTGACGGTAACTTTTCATGACTTTTGCTCTAAGTTACGAGACTGCAGAGTTGTTTTTGAGTTTTGTATTACTTAGTTCTTTTGTGCTAGAATTACATGGTTTGTAACTGTGTGTATTTTACCCATTCCCCCCTCAGAAGCTGACGTTCCTATTGAGCCTCCCAGTGCAACCACCACCACCACCATTGGTATATCTGCCACCTCCACTACTTTCACTACAGCATTTGGGAAGAAGCGAGCGAGTGTGGCAACTACTCCAAGCACCAATCGCAAGAACAAAAAGAACAAGACCAAGGACTCGCCTAATGAACCCATCATATTACAGGATCCGCAGGTGAGCACTCCTGTTTTTATCAGGAGTATTGTTTGTCTTTGCTGATTCACAATGTGCTTTGTAGATTTTATTATCAAGAATAAAAGCAGCTTTTTTTCTGTGAAAAACTCAACACGAGGATGTGTATGTGTCTTCTCTGCAGGTTGCACTAGCACAGCACAAGGCTGACAAGAACAAGATCCACGGTGAGCCACGGGGCGGGGGTGGGGGAGTGACAGGTGGCAACAGCGATTCTGACCCCTTGGATAGCACCGACTGTGCCAGTGAGAGCAGCAGCAGCGGGGGCAAGAGTCAGGAGCTCAACTACCTCCCTGACCTCACCTCCTCCGCCTCCTCCTCCTCCTCCTCTTCCTCCTCCTCCTCCTCCTCAGTCCCCTCCTCAGGAGCGGCCCAGGGCCTCCTGCGCGGCCCCGAGAAGAGACACTGTCCTCAGCCGCAGATTGACGGCAAGGTGGACAACAAGGTCACAGTCTCCATCTCAAAACCAACGCAAAAGTGAGTCTCTATGAAATATGTGCAGTAAGTGTTGTTAAAAGGGAAGTCCGTCTGTGTTCTTTTCCGGGTTTTTCGAATGGAAACGCCCACTCAGCCGTAAGCAAAAAGCAGTGACAGAAGTCCGAACGGCGAGCACTGATGATAATGATATCTCAAGGGGTTGTTAGGATTTTTTGAAGTAGGGCATTGTCCGTGTAATATTTTCATCTCTTGCTGTCAGACAGCCCTTTCCGACAGATAACTGAATTTTTTTACATTGCTGGCTTCAAAGCCACCAGACTCCTTTGACAAAAACAGTAATTTTACTGAACATGAGAGTTGTTGGTCTACCGCTGTTTTGATTGGTTAGTTTTTTTGTGTTATTGTTTGACTTTTGGATCTGAACTAACATGGCGTCGATAAAATCGATAACACAATTTCGAAAAGGCTTGGCTCTTTCACAAGGAGGCACAAAACGGCTTTAGGGGGTTTACATGTAGCAACGTCAGCATGAAACCTATGTCAGGTTATGTAGGGAAATGTTTTAAGAGGGGCTTGGGAAAACTCTTAAACATATGTACCTCAACCTAAATTTGAATGTTTGAATATGAATGCATGAGAAACACGACTAAAAAGCTACAGAATGATATAAAAGCTCTTTAAATTCTTATATTCACACTTCAACCTCTCACTTATTTCAAAACATTTTGTAAATGCCCAACAACATGACAAATAACTGATTTAATTATTATTATAATCCAATCAATCCCGAACTTTTCCTGCTTTTTTTTTTCACAGAGCTCTGGATACGAGCGACTCCACCTCCAACTCCTTGCCCTCTCCATTCAAGACCATGGCTCTCCCCGTCACCTCACCCAACAGTAAGCTCAGCCTCACAAGCCCCAAGAGAGGCCAGAAGAGAGAAGAAGGTTGGAAGGAGGTCGTCAGAAGGTCAGTTGTTTAATTGTGTCTGTTTTATATTAGAACCTTTCACAGGACTTTTGATTGACAGGACCAGATTTTACTAAATGTGCACATTTAAAAAGAAACAAAAAAGATGGTCCTTAAATTTCTGCACTTACCTATTTTGGTTTAAGGGTATAATTTAATGTAAGCTATCATCAGTAGCATTTCCATCTGCCAGTGTGGACGTTAAATAATAAAATTTCACTGCTTCTTTTTAAGATCAAAGAAGCTTTCTGTGCCGGCCTCTGTTGTGTCTCGGATCATGGGCCGGGGAGGCTGCAACATCACAGCCATCCAGGACGTGACAGGAGCTCACATTGATGTCGACAAACAGAAGGACAAGAACGGGGAGAGGATGATCACCATAAGGTAAAAACATTGCCCTCTGGCGGACTGTAAACAGCACTGCAGCTGGAGTATAACAGTTGGTTTGTTGCATAAAGCATGTAAGCCCCATTTTGGATGATGTCATTCATTTCCGCTGGGCCACTCCTACAGTGTTCAGCCCATGGATATAATATGAGGACACAGGATTTGAAGAAGGTTAATGTTATTACCGCTTTACATCTCATCATTTTTACTTTTTTTGTATATTGAAATGTGATGCCAAAATCATCAACACCACAGACACTAGAACCGCTGAAGAACAACAAACAAATTTGGGAAACAGACTTAAGTCTACATGCAGAACAGAGACTTCAGGCAAATGTTGATCAGGCCAGCTGGATTCCACTCACAGCGGTGCGATCGATCAATGTGTGTCTGTAGGCTTCGGTTGATGTGCCTGCGTCACAGTCCAACATTGTCAATGGTGAAAACAGTAAACCAGCACATCGGCTACATTTTTTAGTACATGGCCCAAAGTGTTTTCTGTGCACTAAGACACTGTAATTGAGATGAGAAGGTTGATGGCACGAGAAAAATGAGGCAGCAGCGATGGCAGAGCAAAAATGTTACCCACCAGCAGAGGCTTAATTAACTGCATGTGCTACAGAAAATAGGAGAAAACTAGTTAATTAAAGCCCATTACCACCAATATTACATCCTGTTTTTAAGATAATGTTCAAGCAGAGAGTGGGTATTTGGTTAATAGTTCATCAGATTGCCACTCCAGTGTATGTGAAAAAGCAAAAAAATGGATATTTCTGTGGATAGCCATAGCTGTCACTCTAATATAAGTTATTAGTTCGAGAATATTTCTCCAGTGCCTTCACCTAAAGGAAATGTAAATGAACATGAAACTGTCCCTGGCTGAAATTCGGTTACTTCTCTGAATGACGACCCATTAGCTTAACTATATAACTGACAGTAGAAATGAGCAACTAGTTTGTTTGCAACAACTTGGTTAAAACAAATTCTAATTTTAAATTAATATTCTCTGTCAATTTCTAATCATCTTTGATAAGCACGTTAGTCATAGCCTACTGTACTGGTGTACTGTATTTGGCAAACTGCGTGACAAATCAGCATTGTCAAGAATTGACTCAAAACATATGCAATATCATGTAAATGCAAATACATACTCTAGTGGGGCTTTAACTGTGCAGTGCAGCCTACGCTGAACTGAGGACCTGAAAAAGCATCATTCTTGACCCGTGTTCTGGTCTGTCACAAAACTTTATTAGACTGAATTATGTTATCACTTTTGATTCTTATACTGTTTAACACAAGAACATAGTCTGAGTGGTGTGTTTTGTTGTTTCAGAGGAGGGACGGAGTCTACAAGGTATGCAGTACAACTGATAAACGCTCTAATCCAAGACCCAGCCAAAGAGCTTGAAGATTTGATCCCCAGGAATCACATCAGAGCCCCAGGCTCTAAAACGACCTCAGCTTCCTTCCCCAGTACCACAGGGGCCACCAGCGGTTCAACCACTGGGCCAAAGGCCCTGAGCTCGTTGGTCACCTCCACAGGCGTCTCGTTCCAGCCCTCTTCATCCTCGTCTTCACCCTCCTCTCAGGCTGGGGGAAAGATCGGTAAGGGGCTGTCATCGAATGTCAGACAGCCCTTCCCTGTGTCTCTGCCCTTGGCATACGCCCACCCTCAGCTGGCTCTCCTGGCTGCTCAGACCATGCACCAGATCAGACACCCTCGTCTACCCATGGCCCAGTTTGGTGGCACCTTCTCTCCCGCCGCCAGCACCTGGGGACCCTTCCCCGTGCGTCCCGTGAGTCCCGGCAGTGCTAACAGCTCCCCCAAGCACAACGGAGGAACAAACAGCACTGGAGGCCAGGCCAGACCCAACTCCACCCATAGTGAGCACAGCAACACGGCCAGCTCAGGAGCCTCAGTCACGACCACCAACACCACCACCACCAGTGCTCCCAACACATCTACAGCTGCCGCCTCGCCTCACACCCCGAATCCCACTCCATACAATCCTCAGACGAGTGTCCCCACTCCTTCATCGGTCAGAAAACAGCTCTTCGCCCCCGACCCCAAGCCTGCTGGCGTCACCCCTGTGTCTGTTGCTGCCACGTCTACTAGTGGCAGCAGTGCAGTACGAGGCACGGGTTCTCCTGCACATCACAGCTCCACTACAACTACCGCTAACGCCGCTCAGCAGCCAGTCGGACCTATTTCACAGCCCCCCATCCAGCCAACGAAAACAGAATCCAGTGCCGTTGTCCCTCCTGGAAAAGACAAGCCCTCTCTATCTGTAGAGAACCAGGCTGTTTCAGTCAGCGAGAGCATCAACTCTGTGGGTTTCACTGCCCCTGCAATGGCTTTACCTCCCAAGCCTGAACCTCGACAGCAGTTACCTCCTCCTCCCTCCTCTGTACCATCCACAGAGGCTCCCCCACCCCTCCTCAACCCACAGCCCAGCTCCCACCACCCCTCAGCACCTCCTCCTGTCCTCTCACACAATGTTGCACATCCCAACAACACTGTACCCCACTTCTCAGCCCCTGCACCCAGAGTCTCCCATCGTATGCAGCCACCAGGGCCTTACTACTCCCTTCCTGAGCAGCAGCAGCAGCAGCAGCAGACGCAACAGCAGCAACAATCTGTTTTCGTGCCCTTCAATGCTCAGCAAGAACCCCCGAAACAAACCCAAAACCAGACGTCCCAGCCGACAAATTTGCCTCCACAAGCTCAGACCCAAGCTCAAGCCCAGGCTCCAGGTTCCCTTCAGGTCTCTGCTAACCTGGGGATGATGAACGGTTCCCAGATGCAGCATGTGGCCAATGCAGGCAAGCCTCAGCAGATCCCCCCTAACTTTGGTCCTGCAGGCCTCTTCAACTTCAGCAGCATCTTCGACAACAATAGCCAGGTGAGTTCAAGTAACAACAGAGGGAGCATAAATACGATAAGGTTAGACGTTATTTATCCCACACAAAATTCACGTTACGGCAGCTCAAGAATCAGAAGCAAAGAAAAATGCAAAAAAAGGATAAAATATTACAAAATACAAATAAAAGTGAGTAAAATAAGAAAATTATATAACAAAATAAGATCCATATACACTATATGCACCTTTTATTTATACATATACTGTATGTACATGATTGATAGTACCCAGGATGACTGAATTACACACATGATGTGTAGTATATTTACTTAAAAAATGTAGAAATATGGCATTTAAATATTATTGTACAGTAAACGGTAAGATGTCACGCAGTAGAAAATTACTCAACATGTTACACAGTATAAATACAAAAAGAACTGTATAACAAGCTGCTGGATTTTTGATGTTGTAGTAAAAAGTTTGATATTTTGGCCCCTTTTTTGCATTTAGATATGATCAGTAATATCATACCGATAAATTTTAACTTTTGTGATGTATTGTACTCACCTTGCAGGTTGGAAACAATCAGGTGTGGGGTGCATGCCACCTGCCAGCTCGATCACCTCCAGAGCAGTCGTACTCAGCCCCACCAGCCTACATGAGCATGGGCCAGATGGAGAATATGATGCCTCCACCTCCTCCAGACAGCTCCAAAGCCCCTGGCTACCGCTCTGCCTCACAGAGGATGGTCAACAGCCCCATCGGTATGACTTTTTTCAATTTAGTTACATGATCACTGTGTTGAAAAACTGAATGAAATCACACACGAGAAAAAGAAGCACTGTAAACACGTCTTAACAAAAACGCCTTGCACTTTTTAGTGAGGTGAAGTTTTGAGGTACATTGTGCTTTTTCATGTGCTCACTAATGAGCTGTCTCTTTAATTGTCTGCACCCACAGCGTTGACCAGCTATGCCACCAGTATCTCTGGCAGCCCTGTGTATCTGCACGGTCATACACCAGTTGGCACGCCCTCATTCAGCAGACAGCACTTTTCCCCTCACCCATGGAGCGCATCCACGTCAGGTACTAGGCTCACACTCGCCTTCCCAATCAAACTTTTCAGCCATAATTATCTATTTGGACTTCAACTGAGCTTTTTAAATCCATGAATACCATTTTTACTAGATCGTTTTCTGGTCCTCTCTATATTTTCAGTAATACTTTCAAATGTTTAAGTCTGATCTAGCCCTGACCGTTTCTTTCTGTACTTGTCTTCTCCACCAGGTGAATCTCCTGTCCCCCCTCCATCTACGGTGTCATCCTCCGCCCTTTCCACCTCAGCTGTGCCCCCTCCTCCCCAGCCTAAGCCGGGCAGCTCCTCGCAGCAGGACCGCAAAGTTCCTCCACCCATCGGCACAGAGCGGCTGGCCAGGATCAGGCAGACAGGTTCTGTCAACCCACCTCTCCTCACCACCAGCTACACGGCATCTGTAGGACAGGGAGGCATCTGGTCATTCGGGGTCGGCAGTGCTTCGGGTAAGAATACTGTGGTGTTTTGCTTTCCTTTTGGGTTTGTTGGAATTAAGACAAAGGAGAAAGTGGAAAATCTCAGAAGTGTGATTTAAATGCAAGCACATATTTCAGTCATTTAGACAGAGCGTGTTTTAGCAGCATTGAGCAGCTTTTTGTAATTGTTTTCATTGAGTGAGGAGGTTTTTCTTGCTGCTTTTGCATTTTGTGAACATGTTTTTCTGCTCTATGCGTCTCGCGTTTTTGCAGGACGCGTCCTGAACACCTCGAGTTGAAAAAACTTTTACTCAGAGCGGAAAAGTGCCCAATTTCATTGCTGTTTTTTTTCTTCTCCCCATTGTCCACTTGGATGAATTGAAAGGTCAGCTTTCTGTGGTTATGATCACAACAAATGACAGTGTGCCGGGTGTTGTTTGCATTAGACTAACATTAGCTCACTTCCAACATCGCCCTAGGCAAGCAGCAAGACATATCTGAAAAAACAGCAGCGTTGACTTCTTCCTAACAATATACCAAGTGTAATTAGACCCGATGATTGACAGCAGATTGTCAAACTGTCCCGGATTCATCCTTAAAATGACTTGAACCAGCTGGTCTGGCTCCTGGAGCAGCTGGTGGTACTCCCCATGATGTCTCCTCTTTTTGTGGTCTCATGCACCCACATGAATCTCGATCACTGTTTTCCTGTGTCCAACTTAGTATTTAGAAACGGACTCTGGCCCTCAATCAGAGCCAGAGCAAGTGACCTCCGTCTGTCTATTTTTTATGCAGCTTTTAAGCTACAGATTTGTGAATTTAATGATGGGTTTTTTGGTGGTTGCCTAGAAAAAAAAAAGCAACAAGCTGCACAAAAACCGCTCCATCGGATCAAGACCTTGCTCTGCATTGGTAACTGATATCCTTTAATAATTTTAACCCTCTGCTGTGTGTTTTTTGTTACAGAGGCCATGTCTGGTTGGTCCCAGCCCCTGATGAGCAGCCACATGATGCACCCTCAGCTGCAGGCGGAGCAGTCAGCCTTTTCTCAGCACCAGCCCATGGAACAGGATGACACGGGCATTGCAAACCCTGCTAACAACTACCACCAGCCTCAGCATTTGCCCAACAGTTACATGGACTTCCCAAAGGTAACACAGAGCCGTAGCTCTGTAGATGATGTTAACCTTTGCCCCTCCCATGTACACATCTTTGAAAAATGACATATTATTGTGTGTTCAGGGGATGCCCATGTCAATGTATGGAGGAACCATGCTGCCCCCTCATCCTCCCATGGCAGAGGGGCCTGGGGGACCGATGTACAATGGTTTGCACGCTGGTGACCCCGCATGGAGCCCCATCATCAAAGTGGTCCCAAACAATGCAGATAACTCTGACCCACAGCAGCAGGTGATGCCCTCTTTTGTTAAACGCATGCTGTCTAATCATACCCCAGGAGCCAAACTGTCGGGCTTGTTTTTCTGCCATTAGTCAGATACAATATTTGACTACAGTCATTCTGACATATACCTCCTTATTGTTCCTCTCTCCCCTCAGGTGTGGCCTGGTACCTGGGCACCTCATGTGGGCAATGTGCACCTGAACCACGTCAACTAGACAGCGTCCACAGCAATCAAACGCACACAGCATGACCCACAGCGCAAACATGAAAAAACCAACTGACGAATATGACCGAACAAGACAACGAAAAAAAGAAAACCGTACAACATGTTAACTTAAGTAGAGACCTGAGAGTGCAGAGCAGAGGTTAAAGAATTGGAAGTTCTCTTGACGCCATTCTTTGATGTGCCTATCTCAAACAAATAAAGAGGAAATTGGGCGAGAGCTGTTTTCAGTGTCCCAATGATGCAAACAAACATGCGCGATCACCTGTTCAACAGGATCCATTCTCTGCGTAGTTTAGCGATTTTGACTTAAACCCACATACACCGTTCTTGGGCTGCAGGGGGCTCAACATGAAGTAGCTATTTAAACTTGGCCCAGAACTAGATGATGATTACCTAAAGAGAAAGAGAAATCAGAACCTTTTAGAGTGGTAAATACATGTATAATTGTTTACATACTAAAAAGGGTTAAAATGAGAGTAAATTTCATGTCGTATAGTGGCTCTACTTTATGTAGCCTGTATTAATGTGAAATATTTACCTTAATATTCAATAAAAAGATTGAAAAGTATTTGTGTACTGTTTTATGATCTCTACTACTCTTTCATGTTTTGACTTGAAGTGATATCATGACTTGGTACACAGTTCATCTCGTGATTTAAATCATATTTGGCTCCATTTTGAGCATCTTGACAGTCTTCTTTTTAGCTGCAGTATTGAAATCTGTCTTCAAGGTTTCAAATTGGCCTTAAAGAACAATCACATTTCTGTTTCAAAAATCTCTATTTTTTATGGAGATATCCAGAAATTCACTGTAGTGTCATGATACTGGAATTTCTGACTGATATGATACCATGACATTGAGGGCACACGATTTAAATTTTTATTTAAACATTACTATAACAAGACTATACCTTGACACTGACTTATTTCCTTGGTTAATAGCAGAGAACAGCAGGAAAATTAGTCAATATTAACAGTAAGAGAGCGAGACATTGCTGCTAGTAGGGGTGTATCGAAACTTTGGAAAATGAGTGTTAAACCTGTTTCAAATATTTAGAATTGATATGTGCTGATACATTTGTGTTTTTGACAAAACTACTTCACTGTCATGGCTAATGACATCATCATCATCAGGATAACATGTTGGAACCTGACCTCAGACTAAATGGGGTATCTAGCAGGGAGTATTAAATAAATGAATAAATATACAGCTCTTGGAGACAAAACTACAGCATCATAAAAAGTAAAGTACAACATCATTACTTATATGAGACTACTATGGTACTCGAGATTCAGTGATTGCTGAACGCTGAAGTTTACCCAATACTGCCACTCAGTGGTAAGAGGGGGGTCTTAAAACGAGATTGGCTACATTTTCACCCTGTCCATAACAAACGTCTCATGATCACACAAAAATGTGGTCCTAGGACACAATAGATTACAGTTTTTTAGATTGGTTAATTCCTTGCAACATATTTTAATTTGTAAAATGTTTATATGAGCCTGTAGGCTCCAGTTTATTGTTCAAAATGTTACTTTATGGTGCACCTTAAAACAAGTTACATTAGATTAGATTAATCCTATTAATCCTGAAGGAAACTGAAGGACCAAGCAACTCACATTTACAAGAATATTACAACAACATAATAAAAACAGGTTCAAAACAAAGAGAAACAAGACAGAGAAACAGACAAACAAAACACAACCTTAGAAAACACTTAGGGATTAAAACCAAAATAATAATAATAATAATAATAATAATAATAATAATAATAATAATAATCAGAGGGTCAACAGAAGAAAACTCATCAGTAAAAGACGCTGAGGATAAAGTGCATCATACCTTAATCATTCTGTGCAAATGCCAGCTGCCCAGTGGATGGTAAAGCTGTTATATTCTCGATTTGGGGAGTTCATATTTTAGGACCAATAGTTACCACAAAGGAATCATGTCTTATGCTAATAGTTTAATTTTTAAAAGGGGACTTGTGGAGTTATGTCCCCATGCCCATTCATTAATTTTGACCGATATGGTTTATGTATAGAGAACTGCACTTTAATGAACGTTGACGGATTGAATCATATTTATTTTCTGTCGTGTATGGTGGTCATAATGCACAGTAAGGCAAGGCAAGTTTATTTGTATAGCACGTTTCAGCAACAAGGCAATTCAGGGTGCTTCACACAGAACATTGAAATACAACATTAGGGGGAAAGGAAACACATTTAAAACATTATAAAAGAAGCATGTAAAAGGTAATTTAAAAAAAGCAAGTGGGAAAACAACAGATAAAACCCAAAAATATAAAAACACATATATTGAAATAAGAGTTGCAGTGCAGAGTTTCGAAGTAAAATAGCAGCAGGCGGCAGACGCCAGGGGGAGATACTGACACATTTTCCCACACGTTTTAAATATCAGGACCTTTATTGTGAAGTGTGGGGTCAAAGTGTAGCCGGAAGTGTAGTCCTGTAGCTCATTGGTTACTGTTTTGCAGTCTCAGGTAGGCATGGCGGCGACTACAGCACCAGCGGTCCCTGAGCAATCTCCTAAATCTTCGCCACATGTGCCATTTGACTTATCTCAGCCGCCAGTTATCGAAGGCTTCAGCCCTCTGCCGAGGGCCAAAGATGAGACCTTTAAAGAGAAGTTCATACGAAAAACAAAGGAGAACCCTTTCGTCCCCATAGGTGAGTTACACAAGCTGGGTACCACAGCTGAGCGAAGACAATTACACAAGTTCCGCAGCGAGTCGGTACAGCTCGTCCTTTTCTGTTTAAGTTTGGTCAAATACAAAGCTAAGTCACGCTCCACTGATTGTAGCATGCTAGGAAATATTAACCGCGTATGCTAACATCAAACAAAAAGAAAAGTCGCTCATCTGCTGTGTGTTAGTCAGATTGCGTTTGTCACTTTCGTTACCAGAAACTGTTTATTGTCATGTGACGTGAGTCACCTTTAATGCATGACTTTGACAAAATTTGTTCAAATAAGGGTCATTTGTTTTATCGTAGTCTGACCTTACGTTATTATTGGAAAAAATATTGATCCTTGTTGCCCTTGGTGTAAGGGTCACAAGGTTCAGGTTATCCACATCACTAAAAAAGATCACCCAGTTTTCTGTAACTATGCACTGCGAGATATATATCCTCCTTTAAAGTATGTGCTGTAACTTCTTACATGTAATGGAGGTAAAAGTACCACACATTTTGTAATGATACGTTTGGGATAACAGTGTTTTTCAAGGTTTGGGTAACTTAAAGTAGGGGTCGACAGATTATTGGGGCCAATATTTGGCAACTTGACGATTATCTGTATCGGCTTTTTATTTTAATGATCGCCGATAAAGGTAATTAATTAAAACATGCAAAGAAAGTGTCTGCACTTACTTGGTAAATCTCAGGGAGCTGATGTTACTTAATTTTTATTTAAATTTTCACTCTATAAAAAAAGTTGGGGTCTGGGAACTTTGTATATGATGTTGAAAGTTTCCGATTTGATTAAACATTTGCTTAATGCATTTAAAGAAAGTTTTTTTGTTGAAGTTTGTTATATATAAAATTATAAATAATGACACAAACATTTTTATTGTCAAAGCATATCAGTTATCGGCTCATTAACTACTTACAATGGGTATTGATATCGGCCCTAAAAAAACAATATTGGTTACAAGTGTCAGATTTGTTTTTTTCTCGTTTTACCTTACATTATAATAAAAACTGATGAGCATTGTTGCCCTTGTTGTAATGTGCTCAAAGTTCAGGTAACCCATGTCACAACAAAACAACAAAAACTATGCACTGTTGGTTTCAAGTTACAAGATATATCTTCTCCTAAAATCTGTGCTTCAATCAAGGTTCAAGTAACTCAAATAAACAAACCAAAAAATAAGAAGTATGGGAAAAGATCACCCATAGTAGTCAGTAACTATGCACTGCTGGTTTAAAGTTCCTTTGAGTTTTGCTGCAACCCTTTTCATGTAATAGAGGTAAAAGTACCCCATTTTTTTTTAAATGAGAAGTTTGGGACAACAGTATTTTTAAATGGTCTAACAAAACTAAATGGATGGAAATCACCAGAGGCCCCATGATACCATGTTGTCATGCTACTTCAGTCACAATATAATATTAGAGATTTTTCTTTTCTTCTGCTATATGCAGAGTACTTCAGTAACATATATTGTGATGTAATGCATTCATTTCCTTATTTAAATGATAAAATATGTACCCAAAGGAAAACCTGGTATATGTTTTATCTAATAAGATACAATTTTATTTAAGTTTCTCACTGAAAAAACCCAATTGAATTTTTTGTTCTAGTTTGCTATCAAAAGTTCAATTTGTATTTGCAATATTAATGATCCATAACAAAAAACATGATACGCGGCATCCGGGCAATGATACAATATTGCTGCACAAAATATCGGGATACCGCGCTGTGATCGATATTTTTTCCCGACCCTACTATCTGCATGGTTAGATAGACACTACTAGAGGTAAACTTTTTTTCTTCTCTAATTTGTGCAAACTTACGCTTTAATGTTGGTACTTAACTGCTATCAATGCCACAATGTCTTAGTATTAAAATATAATCGTTAAACTTTGCAAGGTTGCATAAATTAGTATCTTTCATCTTAATACATGTCACCCTGAAAGCAAGCAACTCTGAATACCTGGACACAAAATCTGATCTCCTCACCACTTTGACATCGACCATTTGATTTACATCCCATAAATATGTTGTATTCATAATTAACCATGTGTTTTCCAGGTTGTTTGGGAACAGCAGGAGCGCTGATGTATGGTCTACGCGCCTTCCACCAAGGGAAAACCAGACAGTCCCAGCTGTTGATGAGGGGACGTATCTTTGCTCAAGGCTTCACTGTAGTTGCCATCATTGTTGGTGTCTTTACCACAGCTGTGAAATCCAAGCCATGAAGACGGACCAATCACACACCTCCGCCACTGGTCTGCCACCGCCCGTTCCACTTAAAAATCAGACCTGATCCGGCTTGGAATTGGACTGATGGCATCGTTCAGTTACTTTTGTTAATGCCAACACTATTTATTGTTTGAATCCTGTGAATTGCCCATGATGATAAAGTATTTAGCTCCAGACAAAGTATAATCAGATCCTTACAATGTTGAATTTTTACTTTTATTGTGCTATAATAGCATTGAAGCAAAATGCTGATAAATATAAATTGTGTGTTTCTTGCTCTTCATGAGAATAGATTTTGAATGTTCCCATGCATTGTCACTGACATGAACATAAAACACCTGACTCATACATTTCAGTTTGAAGCTGGTTGCCTGTGTGTGTTTGAGATAAAGCATCACACTCACAACTGTGTTCAGGGGACATCTACTCCTCCTTATACAACCTTTATTTAACAGGTTACTTTAAAAAATCAGCAGGGAAATTCAACACAGTTTTTATATTAATGGCCTGGGTGAGGGGATCTAAATGCAAGGAGTTTTTTTTTAGACACAAGATGGGCCCAGTCCCAGTGTCCACCTCTGATACTCAGACCTTTAACTTCCCTCAAATCCTTCTGTAGGATAACTTAAAATGTTGTTTTAGGAACGTGACAGCACTTTGTAGAATCACTTTACCCATCCAGAAACGTGGTGGCTGTGCACCTGGAAACAAGTTCTTGCTTTTTGGGCTTTCCATGTTGTCCGAATTTAACATTGAAATGCTTAAACTAGGGTAAATTCCCCAAACACTAATTTCGCAGTAGCACAGCGTTAAGCATCCTGCGTCTGAGAGTATGCAAAGCTGGATGATGGCACTGGGCCACGCATCGTTCCAGCTCCTCACACATCAACTGGACAAACTCAAATTCGAGTGATTATCTCCAGGGCATTTAGATGGCAACAGTCTTAGCTGAGAAACATGTACGGACGAACTAATTTCGGTGATTATACTCCACTGTTTTTTTATTTTCCAGTTCCCTTTTAACATTCACTTGTTTCAGTATTCATTATGTCCAAATAGGCAACATGTGAAACACTGTGCAGACATTACTTTTGAAATTGACACCTTATTAATTGAAAACAAATCTAAAAAATATTGGTGTAACACGGAAATGGTGCAAAAAACCTCTGCTGATAAAATCACTGAAATGAGAAATCACTGTTAATCATGTGAAATCTGAAAATTTAGATGACAGCAGAAATCTTTGGTTGTGATTTTTTGATGATTTTTTTGCCTAATTGAAGAGGAAATCCATCTGGCTAAATACTCAAACTGGAGTAAGAGCTACATCAACAAGGCCACAAGCTTATGCGATTGAAAGCGAAAAATATGCTAGCTACGTTAAATATGGTAATGAGGGATATAATACAACAAATGTGAACAGACTTTGTGTTGATATTTCTACATTTGATGAGAGGCATAAGTGGTTACAATCTAATATGCAATAGTGCTTAAAAAGTGTTTGACATTGACCAAAATGCTAGTTTATAAAACAACTAAAAATTGTGCATCCAAAATATTGGCAGAGGCATGCAATAAAACTGACCTAATAACAATTTATAAGTTAAAGGGGAAGGAAAGTTTTTAACTTACAGTAACAATATTTTCTTAAGGGTAGCAGTGATAAAACTGACCAGTCTAAAGGATGTCGTAACAACAGAGCAGTCCTTCATCTCCTCATAAGAGAGTGGGGTTAATTATTTCAATATAGTAGGCATCAAGAAAGGTTATAAACATACCGGGTATTTTATGGAAAAAGGGCGTACAAACTTGTCTGATGCAATGTGAGGTTAAAACTGAAAAAAGGCAATGTTTCTAGAACAAAATCCTCCCTGCGACCTCCTCTAGCGAACTAGAGGCGTCTGTTTAAGAGAGATGAGGACAGAACGCATTCGAGAAACATCCTTTGCCTGTTTGTTGGTTTTCGGATTGAAGTCGCAGAGACGGGCTACTCTCTCCCATTCAGATCCTGGGCTGTCGCCATCACTCTCTGCGAGGAACGCCTCCTCTGATGCTCTGCAGGTGGAGGGGAAGATAGGAATGAGTCGCAACATTGAAGGGATTTCAGAAGAGTTTCCGTAACGGCAAATGCGTGTGAGCCAAGCGCGGTGCTCAACCACAAAGTCCAATCACATGAACAGCACCATGCAAAAAATACACATGCGTTTCTTCATACCAGTCATTCACTTTGTTGGAGATGTTCAATATTAATTACAACCTATGGCTTTTGTAATAATCAAATAAAAAATGCAAGAAATACCAAATACCAAAAAAAAAACCCCAAAAAAACAGACTGGTAATTTAAGAGTTTGGGCATGCATCAGGAGAAAATCAGTTACTGGTGATTCCTGGGGTGGGGCATACAACATTAAAAAGCGTAAGAGATCTAAACCTACACAAAGCCTATAACATCAGAGTTAGGCTGTTTGTAGAAAGCCTTGTCAGCAATCCTAGTACACAGGCAAGGCCAAGACAGCAGGAAAAAAGGAGAAAGGAGAACAGTTTCAGTGTCAAAATAACAAGCAGAGAAAAGTTAGAATCTGCATCAGGATTATGCAAGCGACTGAGAAACAGTTCTTATGAGGTGGAAATGAAAGGTTCAAAGTCGACTGAATACAATCTTGCAGTTGGCTGTGGTACTCTGTTGCCAGTAAACATGCTTTCAGAATGGCAAAGCATTTCAGACAGCTACAGTCTGCTTCGGTGCTAGGCTGTAGCATGGATGAAATCTGTGACATTTGATCTCAGCTGTTTGCATTCCTTCTAGTGCGCCAGCTTCCTGTTGTGTTTTCCAGGCGCGCTGGACACACAGCTTTAGACTAATATCTCATCAGAGGATTGTCTCTCAATGCTTTTATGGACAACAGGGGAAGAAACTGGCCAAAACTAGAGCCACAGATGCAGAGTGATACCGTGCCAGACTTGGACAGAGTCTGTTGGAAAGTGTGAGACAAGAATGGGGTTAGCTTGGTCAAGAAAAAGGAAAGGCTGCAAAGTTGCAATGTTTTTGGAAGTATAACAAACACGACTGCAACCAGGCTAACATATCAATCTTTACAGCTACAGTTTGTCACTTTTATGAAAAATACCTTTTGTCATATTAACTGAAACTGTCACTTTATTCTGAAAGAAGTACGAGACAGAAAATCTGCGAAAAAATAGTAACGTCCCTCCTCCTCTTCCAACTGCTTCTGATGACATTTGCTAGAATCTACCACGGCTCAACTAAAACAACCAATCAGAGCCAAGGAGTCCCTAACGCAGCTGTCAGTCATGCCAATCATTGCCCATGAACTGTTACCAAGCTATGAATCAGGATTCTGTTGCTGCATTACACATCTCTCTTCTCAAATATTTTTAGAAACATATTTTACCTAACTGTTAATCTGTAAAATGAGAATGGTTGCTCCAGTCACTGGGCAGTGCTTTGTTTTAGTTAAATTGTTTTTCAGCATGGCAGCTGAACTTTCTCATTTTAACGCGAAACAGTGCACTGAAATATGTTTCTGAAAACATTTGAGGCCATAGCATATTTTAGTGTACTGTTTAGCTGTAAAATGAGAACGCTTGCAAACCCATCGGCAATGCTGGAAACACTGCTCACCGACAGGAGCAAACCTTTATCACTTTGCAGCTAAACAGTAAACTAAAATATGTTTCTGAAAACATTCGAGGCAAGACATAGGCTATGCAGTCACAGAATCCTGATTCCTTTTAAAGTGGCGCTGCCTGGTTTGACAATTGCACCGAAGTTCACAGAGTCACGGACAGCTGTGTTAAGAGACTCTCGGCTCTGATTGGTTGCTTTCATTAACTTACGTTAAGGCCATTAAAAAGGCTACAAGGCAGCAGAATTGGAAGAGGAATGTGATTTCTTCTAACAGATTATCTGTCTTATTAGGTAAGGTGTGAATGGAGTGACAGTTTCAGAAAATATGACAAAAGTTATTTTTCAGAATGGTTATTATAGCTTTAATTTGATGTGCAACAATTTTTAACATCAAACGGTTACCTAACACCAAATTCGCCGACATTAAATCACTTGGCGCAATCAGGCCAATACAAGTGCTTCAGTTTTTCCACATTGATCATTAAAAATATCAGCTCATAAAAAAATCTATAACTTCACCAAATATTATTAAGTCTTGTTAATTTCCTGTTCCTGTCGCCACATACACAGACATACACAGTAAAAACAACCTTTGGTTTCTTCCAAGAAAAATTACAATCTGTCAACACAACACTTGAGCTGCAAATCTGAATAAAATGTGTCTGGTGTAGCGATTAAAGCATCATCACATGATTATGATAAACCAACTGTTACTTCTCTGCATATTAACAGGGGACATGTCAGACACTAACCTGTTGTTGGCCTTGTTCTTCTCCATCTGCTCATTCTGGTGTACGTGCCAGTCCTCCAGCTCCTTTTTGGCTTTCTCTCTCCACTCTGCCTCTGCTGCCTTGGATGCTGAGTCTAGTAAGGGAGCAACATCGGAGAAAAACAAAGTCAGAAAGTCCTCAAAAAAAAAAAGAAGGTCTAAGCGAGACACAATTAGTCATGCTACTTTATTTTTCTTAAAGGCAGACTGCATAAAGATGCATGACAGATGCAGTGACTTATTACAGCTGCTAAGAAGAACGTGTATAACATAGTATGATATCTTTGCTCACCTAATGCTTCAAGGCGTGTCTTCTGCTCCTCCCTCCACTTGCGTAAACTCTCTGGCTCTTGCCTCTGAATATCCACCTGGGCGATGGCTGCATAGTTGTCTGTTGGGCCATTGGACTCCTTTTGAAGGACATAAAACATTTACTCCATTATAATCAACTAGATATTTGATCCAATATCTAATATAAGATCTAATATGTACCCATCCCCATAATATGCAGGAATGCCACTACAGAAATATTACAACTAAAAATAAGGAACTGTTCTTTATTCATCAGAGGAGGGGGGGTGCTGCGGTGGGCCCCAGGAAAATATTTATAGCTTCAGGAAGGGTTTAAAAAGGGAAAAGAAAAAAGTCCCTTTTTAAACCTTTACCGAAGCTATAAATATTTTTCCTGAAGCCTCCCTGAGTAACTTGAAGAAAATGCTCTCCCTCTACAATAAATTAGATAAAATAAGTTAAAAATAAAACCGGAGCTTTTTAAAATCTAAGCTCTACCATAAACCAATTTAAAAAACGTGTTGTTTTATTTTTGAAAATAAATAGTTGAGATGAAAAAAGCCTCGGTTTTTCCACTCTTGTCGTGCATGCTGGTTAGTTAGTGCTAATGGTTTATTTTTGACAATATTTTAAATGAGACATGTCAAACAGTGTTTTTCAATGGTGTAATTTTTCAGGAAAACACACCGAGTTCAGAAGATATGTTTTCTTTCAAATAAATATGGTGATTTATAGTTGTATGCACTTCCTCTAAGCCAATATAAAAAACCCATAAATCCTACCTCAGTGCTTAAAAAATATTTGACATGCCTTCCCCTCTTCTGCACAACCCCATCCCCTCTCATAAATACTGATCAAAGGCAAAGGGCAAATTACTTTCACAGTAACTACTACTAATTACACGTAAGTACCTCATTGCCTTCTTCCCATGCCATTGAATAAATCAGTGCAATTCGCCCAGGTTTCAAAGGTTTAGATTGTTTTCAGATTAAAACAAAAACACACACATACAAAGAGATAAGCATAATTTAATCAAGCTCACCTGAAACAGATCTCCGTTCACTGTGGCAGGCTCCTCTTCGAAACCGTCTAACATTGTTACAAGAAAACAAAGATTAATTTAAAAAGACACCTATTTGAGTTTTCCAGCTAGCTGCCCTTCCTCGTCACCTGAGTTAACTGCGACTGTCACTTTATCACTTTATAAACGTTACAGGTAAGACCTTTAGAAATGCAGCAGCACCTGTTTATGCACTTGTGTTGCCCATGCAGCTTTGTTAGGTAACGGGACAGGTTTTTCCGGAAAAGTGTAGATAGTTAGCTACACTACGTTACTTTATTTAGCCTTAACTTATTGCTTTGCTGTTATCAGTGTTATAATAAACGCTAAATTGCACAGTTTGACATCTTTAACGTTACAACGTCAGGAGGAAGTGCTGTTACTAACGTTTACTAACGTATACTAACGTACGCTGTCAGTGTGCAAACAAACGCCAGCTAACGTTAGCTAAGCTAAAATGCTAACTTTCATTTAGTTTGATTGTATGTATGCAACTGTAACAGCTAACTGCAGCTATTTTATTTTATTTATTGTACACGTATAATGATCGTGTCACTGCTTCCTAACTACAACCAGTCCTGTAGGAGTACCGGTAGACATATTAGCTAGCTTCAGATAGCTATATCGCTTGCTAGCTGACATTAGCTCAGTCACAAACTTGCCGTAGTTGGCCGGCGCCGGTTGAGACGGCGGTTGGTCGTCCGCTCCCTCCAGCGCCCCAAAGCCCTCGCCGTCGTTTTCTATCCCCGCTATCTCACTCTCCTGCTGGGCCAGGAAGGCTGCAGCTGGGTCCTCTTCAGCCGGGTGTGCGCCGTTGTCAGCCATCTTTTACAAAAGTGTTTACAAGTTTAACTGAGCTTGGGTTTAGCTAGCTAACGTCAAAGCTCCAAAATTAGGCCACCGATTTTACGTCAATATAAAAAACTTCAATATTTTCCTCGAATATCACCCAATTGAGAGCAGACAGCTGCGGGGCACGGGGCTAACAGATGAGTCGTATGTAATGAACAATCTAAGCTTCGAGTTAAGGCCTTTAGTGATGATTCATGATTTCTTCACTTGCTCCAGCCACAGTGATGATGGAGCAGGGCAGCACCCTAAGGTACCATTTCCTTTTGTTACAGTCTGTCTCCATCTGCCGGCTGTCGGCTGCACCTCTTCGCCAGGCCCTCATTCATTCACCAAAGGGGGTAAGAGATGTTGGTTGGTAATATGAGTTACTGTGTAGGACTGTATTTTCTAATGTTTTTATTCAGAGGTAAATAAGCATCTTTTTAGGTGTCTGAGGATATTTGAGGCTTAGACCTGACCTCAGTAGTTCTTTTCTTTTTTGATAAACAAGCCCAATTTTGTGCGTTTTGATGCACTATTGCAATGATACTCAGTTTACGGCCCGCGGGCATAATCAGGCCCTCGATAGGGTGCCGGGTAGGTCCCCAACAATTTCTTAATTTACAATAAAAATAAAGTAATTCACACTGGGAATTGTTTTGTACTTTTTGTATACATGGTGCTAGAGTGAATAAAACAGCAACAAAATAGAGCTTGTTTATTTTTTTTTAAAAAAAAGTGCCAGTGGAGGATTCCCCGCACCCACTGACAGAGGTCCTAGCAAAGCCCCTAATGTCTTAAAATTGTAGAAAAATCCTAAAATCCTAGAAATGTCCTGAAGTTCTAGAAAAGTCTTAAAATCTTGGAAATGTCCTCAAATCCTTGAGATGTCCTCCTAAAAAAAAAGCCTAAAATCCTAAAAATGTCCTAAAATCTTAGAAACATCCTAAATCCTAAAAAAAAAAAAAAAAAAAAGAGGCCTAAAATCCGAGAAATGTCCTAAAATCCAAAATTGTAGAAATGTATGGGCTGCTGAGACTGGCCTCTGGCCTATCATCATTTTGCAAAAGTGGTCCCTAAGCAAAGCAAATTTATTATCCGTGTTTTAGTGACAATAACCACTCAAAGTGATGAGAACTATTTGGTGCTAAAGATGCCTACGTTTTGCGTGAGTGGGGCAGAGGTCCATGCCTAGAAACGGCCTCGCTACAGTATCATCTCAAACTGATGTTTTGAATGGTTCTGTTACTTCTAAAATATGAGCTTTATCTAGCATATGTCATCCCAGGTGCCATCAATATTCTTAACTCGACAAAGTGACTGATGAGTTTTAAACCACAGACTGACAGTGATATGAACTGATTTAATGTGTTAAGTGTTTCTAATGACCTGTTTATGTGTTTGTTTTACAAACTGCTTGTCTGCTTTTTATTGTGTTGGCCTCTGTGTTCAGTGGGCTGAAGACAAATTTCCACCCTGGTGGACAATAAAGATCTATTCTATTCTATTCTATTCTATTCTATTCTATTCTATTCTATTCTTCTCTACTCTATTCACAAAATGCAGCAGACATTTTAATTACTGTCAAAATATTAAAACACAGTTGTACTTATTAAAATATCACACACATGTCAACACCTTAAGTTTTCCTCATATGCATTTAGATATAATTAGTATACATATATATTTATCAGGATAACATTAATTTCACAGTAAATGCGGCAGCTCGGTCAAAGAGGGCCTGGACTTGTTGAACTGGCTTCATAGTATACCCAAGCACGGATTAACCACTGGGCCGATTGGGCCGGTGCCCGGGGGCCTCCAAACTCTAGATGAGCTCCAAACCCCACCAAATATAGCATCCAGCCTTTGCTGCTTCTTTATAAAAAACCCAACAACAACAAGAAAACAGACAGATACATAACTTTTTGCTAGTATCTGTGTTGAAATATGAATACATTCACGCAATTACTTTATTTGATAATAACAAAAGTTTTATGATTGCTTTGTTGCTGTGCCTGTGATGATGACGATAAGTCATCTGACCATGAGAATTGGAAAGCACCAAGACTGAATGCAGAGTCATTCATTCTCCTCATAGCAGAACATAGACAGAAAAAAATGGCGGACCAGTGGAGCAACAAAAGGGAAGGCAAAGAGAGAAAAGCCCAACAGGGAGCTGAAAATATGGAAAAATATTTCCTCAATTTCAGCTTTTTTTCCACACTCGCCTCTTTGGAAAAGAGCCAGAATGTGGCGGCAAGAAGGAGGTATTTTTTGAGCATGATACTAATGTGGGGGACCAGCCGGACACTGAAGCGGATTGCGGAGACCCGTTGGTGGGTAGGCAAGGAGTTTAACAACCCCACAATTTATTCTTTTCTTATGTATTTTAGTCTTGACAGTTATTACAGTTATTACTATTTAAACCATCAAGGCCAGGCACCATCGCATCCCTCACCCCCCCTGAAAAGTCAAATACATTTTATTTTAGGCCTGTGTGTGGCGCCAAATCACAACAAAGTCATCGAAGATCACTTTTCATATAGAATAAGTCTAGGCTATGTTTTTCATTGAGTATACTAAATATGCTTATGTTATTTATCTAATTAATGTTTCGGTCTCTGCTCTGTCAATTCTCGTCTGCTCACGCGGGGCCTTGCCCCAACACGCATGCGCACAGCTCGAATGTTTAATTACACTCAGTCGGGTGGAGGCAGCTCTCTGTCTACTAAGCTTAGTGGCGCTATGTAGCACAAAAAGAAACAAAGGAAGAAGACGGTTAAGATAAAACAATCAGGTGATAGTGTCAAACTGACCTGGGGATCATGATGTTGGAGGTGCACAAAATGCACAAACCCAGTGCACTGTCTGTGGCGCACAGTTCTTACCACTGTGTGTCCTGTGTTTTACTGAACATCCAACATGCAGCAGCTGGTTAGAGAGTTGATACTGAAAATGAAAATTGTTACTGCTTTGTTTATAGGAAACGTGCCTGAATATAGACTGTGTGCCAGCTTTCTGCGTAACAGCTGATCGATGGATCGCAGCGAGGTGACAGCGCAGCGCAGTGACAGAGGCAGACAGACAGCAGCTTTTCCTTTCAGCGCCACAACATCTGAACAGTCAAATGTTCAGCAGTGGAAAATGACTTCTTCAGACTTCTACAGAAGACTTTGTTTTGGTCTCATTTTAGTCAGACTTAAGCTGGAATTATTTTGAAATATGACGATGCATCGCTCCCTCTCTCATCCAGCTGCTCTCTGCCTGAGTATACAGGGCTGTTGTGAGTTGTGATTGTTGCTGGGCTGAGAGAGGTGGAGGGCTCAGCAGCCTGAGTTCCTCTGGCTGTGGCTGTGATCAAGCCCTGGTGACAAACAGAGGATGTGGGGAGTGTGGATCATCGTAGGGATAGCAATGAAGGGATTCTGGTGTACCTGTATAAGTTTTGCCAGCTAAATACTGATGTTGACCTCTAGGATACGCTTGATTGTTATTTTCCTCTCCTGGTGTACCCCGCCCCTCTGCAGTGGATGAGTCCAATTAGGGTGGGGCCAGCAGGGGTTAGTGGGATACCAGTGAATTGACTGGATGGTGGATGATTTGTTTGCAGCTTGCTGAGAGGGTGTGTTTTTTCTTTTTCAATTGATTTTGCCTCAGTCATTTTTTTCACTATGTTTCTCTGGACCCTTGCTCTTCTGTTTCTGTTGCAAGTTTTGTTAATAAATTTATTTATTTTTTTTGCACGGACCTCTGCCTCCTGAGCTTCCTTGATACACCACCTGGCCCACCTAATTCCAGAGCCAGCCAGCCACATCAAAAAAAAAATCCCACATTTTGCAGTGCTGCTGTTTGCAATCCTACAATGTTATACAATAAAAGTCTAAAAGAAAAAAAGTCTACTTCATATAATACACAAATAAACAAAATAAATACAAATAATAACAATCTAGTGTCAAATCTGAAGAAAAACAGTAAATTTAATATAATAAAAAATAGAAATTATTATTTTCTGTGTCATCAGAATACTTAAAAGCATCATATAAAACCATCTGTATAACGCTAAAGTAGGTTTTGAAAGTAATTCAATTGCAAAAATGTCCGTCTAGGCCTAAGCCTTTTCAGAAGGTAGTGGAACGTTTTTTTAAGATCATCATCATCATACAAAATGTATCCTAAAAACAACATCTGTCAAATGTAGCAGAGTAAATCAAACACGAGTGGCATTAAAAGTGATGCTTGATACGGATCAGGCTGATGTCTGCAGAGCACGGCCTCCTCTGCCGCACAGCCTGATTATGAAATGAAGCAGCGGCCCATGTGACTTCTGACGTTTCAGCCGAGTGCTACTAAAAAGAATTTGAGGGAATGATCCTGCAGCTCACCAAGGGGATCCACGGTGGCTTCCTGACGTCCGCTTTAAGGAAGTCCGAAAGTTAGCCTTCTTACCGATTGACTTTGTTTTTTATCCGGTAGACTGACTCGTGATGTCTGGCGAACAGAGCGAAGGCCAGGAGGTAAGCTTATTCATTATGTCCCAACATTACACTGCATTCCTCCGTGTGTGGACTAACTTTTTGAACTTCTTCACAGTTATTGTATGGGGCTGTATTGTGCTCTAACAGTGCAGTTTATGGTCTCTGGCTCGCTGCTCTCAAACACAATCGCTCTGTAGCGCTGCAAACTACTTTGTTAGTCATTTTCGTGTCTCTTCCTGCTACTTCTATTGTGAATGTTTTTTTTCAAGGTTTGCACAACAGTGGTTTAACCAGTTTCCAGTCTTAAATCATCTCTTGCATATGATTGTCTTGGGCACACGGATATAAATTAAAAGTAAGCTATATGAACGTATAATTACGCTGTAAGACATTAGCCTTTAATTTCACATTAAAAGCACACGTTCCTGTAGAAATATTACAGTGACACCATAGATTATAAATAGCAACACCATAAACAGGGACAGCGTCACTTGATTGAGTACCACTGGCATTACTAGCACATTAATTGGCTTTGGTAGATGATTTCTCCAGTTTAATATAGAGAGTGGTATGAAATTAACTGAAATGCATTCAGATCCATGCTGTTGCTTCCACTGTTTTATTTTAATCTTGATAAACGCAGCAAAATAATCAGTTTGCAGTGTGCTTGTAAAGTCTAACCTCCATTACCTGTTGCTGCTATGGGTCCTTTCATTTATTGTCGCCAGCTGTCTATCTTTTAATTGGTATTATAATAGATTTAATTGGCACCTGGACATCTCTTTAGGAGACTTAAATATAAGAAAAGTGATCTAGAGAATGCATTTAGTTAGACAGTCTTGTGCACGCACATACAAACAACAAAGGGATGCAAACTGAAACTTCTAAAATAAATTTTATTTATTATTATTTTGTATTTTGCAGGTTTTGTGAATGGATGCATTTAGGGTACTTGGCTTGGTGCTTTAGTATTTTTTGACAAGGACTATATTGTTATTTTTGTCCTGTTATTTGTGAGCCCCACTTCAGTTTTTACTATATACTGTATGTAAGTTTTTCTGTCCCTTTAAGAACTTGTTAAAATATAATTGCTGGTTTGGTGGCACTGGGTTTTATGCCCTCTAGACGGAATGTAGAATTCCCCAAGCTTTGCTTTACTTGTGGCTGTCTGCTGCTTCTAAAGTACACTTAAAAAAGTCCTATTGACTTTGATGTAATAGGCTTTTGTCAGAATATAGGGGTAGTTGACGTTACCTCTCTCCGTGCTCCTCCACCCCCCACCCCCTCTCTGTGACTCATGTGGGTGTTGGGCTGAAATAGTTTGGTGTAGTTTTACATTCCTTATATAGCCTCTGAGGAGTGAGGAGAGGCTAGGGCTTGCCTGTGTCGCAGACAGTGTCGGGGGTAGGGTTTGCCAACAGAGAGAATCTGCTTGCCCTAGCTTACTGACTCTAGCTTTCTCTCAGGTTTGGGCGACAGGCCAACCCTTGAGGACAAGGTAGGTTTGCATGGTGGCATCTTGGGAAGCTAGCCATGGGTCACGAAGAGCAGTGACACCTGGTAGGGTTGAGGAGGGAGGAGCAGGAGGTGTGTTAGGGGTGCAGGTATAGAGGTTATAGGTGCAGCTGTAGCTCGCAAGTAAGAGCAAGTGACATTGCCCAATGTCTCAAGTTACATTTAAAATTACCTTGTTATTTAG
This sequence comes from Plectropomus leopardus, assembly GCF_026936395.1. Classification (NCBI taxonomy): domain Eukaryota; kingdom Metazoa; phylum Chordata; class Actinopteri; order Perciformes; family Serranidae; genus Plectropomus; species Plectropomus leopardus. Next base: position 25,079,297 of record NC_142183.1, on the reverse strand, counting down.
TGACTTGCCATTGTATGTCAAGAATTTGTTCTGGCATGGCTGTTTGATGCTATTTTAATGGTTTCACAGCTGTACAAATTATGTAAAAAAAAGGTTGTATGTTGTGGGCAAGTGGTTCAGTGTTTCATTATAGTTTCCTTTAAATTGTTAAATTAGATGTTGAATAAAAAGAGTTTTTTCACTCTGGTAGCAAGATGACTGTTAAATGTCACTGTTGTTCTTATAGATCTTTGATGCTGTTTTCTGTGGTAATCTGTTGCATTACAGTATACTTTTTACACTTTGACTCTGCTTCTGTCATCACCTGATATCATGATGCAACACATGTTGATTAATTTAACATGATTATGTTAAAATAGAACTTTTCCAATATATAACATTATTTTCTGTGAAAAAAAAAACGACTTCAGTGTGAGTTGCTGTGTGGACTGTGTGCAGGGTTCCAGTGGATCCTGAAAAAGTCTTAAAAGGCATTAGACTAAAGTCATGAATCTATAAATAAGTCCTTAACTGGCTTTAATATGTCTTAAATCAATCTTTCAAAAGCCTTAAAAATGCTAAGACACACAAAGTAGGATGTTATGCATTGCTTTTTTCTGACATTGCATTGTAAAATCTAAAAATTGTGCCATCTGTTCTTTAAATAATGTTTTCAAATTTAACATCCCACAGATCAGGGAAGATAAACCAACAACACTCATATACATGTACAACATCCACTCAAATGAAAGAAGAACAAACTTTTTTCAAGACAAACCAAACAGATACTTTTATGATAATATAATATGCTCATTGTTTTTATGTGTTTAATGTGTTTGGGCTTGAATTTCTTGTGGGATGAAAAAAGTCTTTAAAAGTCTTAAATCGAACTTGCAGGAGGAATTCTGTGTGTGTGTTTGTGTTGGAAGCAAAGTCAACCAGCAGCTAGGCTGCTTGGATAAGGCACAAAAGGACGTGTGGCCTCGAAAACCTTTTCCGGGCATTCTGACTAATTAAGACACTGTTTCCTCCTCCTTTCCCCCAAGGCTATGAACGTATACTCTGTAACCCTCAGCGGCCCCGCGCCTTGGGGCTTCAGGCTGCAGGGTGGCAAGGACTTCAGCATGCCCCTCACCGTGTCAAGGGTAAGAAACTTTGAATTTTGTTATTGGAGTCAGCTTTTGTACTTCTCTGCACTGGTAATCATTGATGTGTTTGCAATCTGCTTAAAAAATGGCGCTCAAGATCATCCATTTAAGTAATTTATGTTTCTCCAGGCTTATATATGAAAAACCCTAGAAGGTCTTGTTAATGTTTAGGAGTCTTGATCTCCATGTAATGAACCCTCATGAGCATATGCATATCATCTTTTGTTAGGCTGGTGAAGGATTTTGTCTGTAGACTGTAATGTTCATTTTCCTATCACTCACATTTTTATGGTGTATATACCAACCTTTATCTGGGCAATCTTAACATGCAGTACCTTTTGGATTATTAGTTTTAATTGGTTACAAGGACATGCTGTTTGTTTCACTGTGCTTTGTACTCTCCATGTCTGCTCTCTGCCGCGTCACTCAATGAATTTTAAATGCTCGATAAACTACTGTTGCTATTGAAGAGAGCAGCAACCACTTTCCAGGCCTTATAAGTGCAGTGCTGCTTTGCCTGACAAACACACACAGACACACACTTTGCAGCTACACACCGCATGCGCACACATAAAATCATTCCAACATTGCTGCCAGCTATTGCACACACAGATCTTACTCTATTATGCACTCACTTCCCACTGACGTTACATTGCTACCTCAGAGGCTGGGGTGATATATGAATGACTGATTTACATTTATGAAATCATCACTTAAGTTCAGTATTTGCAGTTTCCTATGTTAGCGATAATTAGGAGTTAATAAGTAATTATATCTGGGTCAGACCTCACGAGGTTACCACACGTATTTCAGACACTTCAAATTCATTCTTTGTAGCTGCGAAAAAGTCAGAGTTTTAATATGAGTTTAAATCAAAAGCGGCAAACAAATTCCGCATTATTTTATGTTGGTTTGATTAGCATAGTCTACTTTGTGTCATAAGTAGCATCATATTGAGGTGTCTGTGGAGCTGACGTAATCTTGTGGCAAGGGCAGCAGTTATCACCAGCCTTGTCAGTACATGTCTTGTTTCTGCTCTTTGGCAGGCATTGCTGTCAGAAACACAATGTTCCCCTTGGATTCATGACAAGAAACATTTTCTCCTTCCCATAAAAGACCAAACAGATGTAAAACATTTGACGAAACAAAACCGGGATTCTTAGTAGAATATCGGAGTTTCAGTCTTCACTGGCAAGGCATACGCTAGGGTGAATATCAGTGGGTGTGTCAGTAGTTATAGTTGAATTATCTTGAATCGTTGGTCTGTTCAGGCCAGTTTGTCTGCAATCCAGGTACATTATGCATGCTGATTAATTTCCTCGCTGACAGAAAAATGACTTATCTTAGTTAAGAACATAATTTTCTTAGTTGCAGTCCGCCTGTCTCGCTATACATTTTTGTTAGACCCAGATTCATCTAAGCAGTTTGGTGTGAAATTGATAATGGCTCCGATTCTAGGGGAAAAAAAGCCCAGTACTGCTAAGACTGGAGCCTTAACGACTGGTCAGTGGCTAATATGTTTGCGGCTTGTTCCAGCAGTCCAGCAGGCCTCTGGGTACAGGGGTTATAAAGATGTGACAGGTTTTCCCTCCTTACTTCTCAGGGACTGTTGGCTCTCCTCGTGATTGTAATAAAAAGACCGGACAGTGAATCACACAGTCGCAGAGGATGAAAACAGCCCAGCCAGGGGATGTAAACCTCAAAGATATACAGTATCCCTGAGTAACAGGAAGAAAAGTCAGGCCCGCACTCACTTGGCTTGCATCGGACCATTTTAATGGGCGGGCTTTCCTTACTGGTTTGTAGCTGATGAGATAAGAATCTCAGCCGAGACAGTCGGTTAGAAGCGATTTACCCAATGAGGAACATGTGGAGTGATGACACAAAAGGCTCAGTAAAATGCTGCAAGGCAAAGAGATTGCAAGTGATAACTCCTGAAAGATCAATGCGTTTAAGTGTTTTTTTTGTAGAGATTAGTTGACAGTGTTGTTGAGATTTATTCAGAGCTCGTTAGTTCATTTGAGTTGGAACTTACATCAGCTACATCAGTGTTTTTGTTGGACTGTAAATGAGTATCTTTCTATTAATTTGTAAAGTTGTGGATGATTTCTAACCTTCAGTGTGTAAGTGAGCTGGTATATAGGTTTCCATGCTCTCTGAATGCTCTTGTTTCCTTCCTCCTCTGTCTGCGAGCCTGAAAAGTCATGCTTTCTCAGCATTCCTGGGATTTTTCTCGTATCCACCCTGTCGGTGCCAACAGACAATCCTCTTGTCTCCCTCTGTGTCTAATATGTCTTCCACACTCACTTTTTCTAATGCATATGATGAACTTCCTCAGTCTCGCTGGAATACTTTTCCAGTGAGATCAGAGGATAGAGGACCATGCCAAGACAAACTGTTAAGTCACTGTGAAAGGAAAAATAACTTTTTGACCTCGGCATAATATATATATACACCCAATTTCAGCTGAAAAATTTTTTTTTACATAACATTTATTTGACTCCAACTTTGACTCTTTTTTTATTTATATCCCACTTTCATTTTATTGGCCTTGTGTCAGTACAAAAACTTATATCCAATCAGGACAGAGTGCTCTTGACCCTTCACCATCCAAATAAGGAAAAACCAAAGAAAAGACGATGAATCCCATGCTTCGTTTGTTTTTAAAATAATTGAAATGTTACATCTCTGTCTAACTGACACAGTTGGGCTGCAACAACTGATTTTTTTTATTGTTAATGTGTTTATTTTCTCAATAAAACAATTAGCTGTTTGGTCTATAAAATGTGAGAAAATGGTGAAAAAAAAAGCTGAAGATAATCACTTTGCTGTTATGATGTAGAAAAGAAACCAGAAAGTATTCACATTGAAGAAGCTGGAAGCAGAATTTTGACTATTTTATGTTTGCGGGATTGTCCATCCTCCGGCCATCTGGCTTAATCTCCTGAATACAATATCTCAAGAACGCCTCGAGGGAATGTCATCATGTTTGGCACATTTTTCCACTTGGATTCAACAATGAACTGATTAGATTTAAGTGGTCAAAGGTCACTGTGACTTCACAAAACATGTTTTTGGCCATAACTCAAGAATTCACACACTAATTATGACAAAAATTCTCACAAATGGCTAATAAGATAATATGGTGAAATGCTGACATTTTATATCCCAAAGGTCAACTTCATTGTGACATCATAATATTCTGCAAAAACACTTTTCTGGCCATGATTTAACAACATAAATCAGGAACAGAAGGGGACGCATTTGGTCAGATACTGAATAGGTGACACTAACCTTGCGTGTCCACCGTCAACTGTGCTGATTGTATAGATCTGCTAAAGGTTAAAGTTGTGTGTGAAGCATCCACGTTTTAGAATTTGTAGTTTCTTTGCAGCAACATTCATATTTGAAGCATTTTCTACTGCCATAAGTCTGGATAGATGTGGATAAAAAATAACTCAAAGTGATTCAATAATTATCAAATAAGTTGGCAGTTAATTTAGTAGTTAACTCACTGATTAGTCATTGTAGCTCTAGACACAGTGACACTGGGCACAGCTGTGTGTGTCTCCAGACGCTCCTCACAGTCTGTCATGGATAAAGGTTGAATGCTGCTTGGCATTGGTGGAATGACGTTACTATTATGGTTGGGCATTTAATCTTCTTGGCATTCAAATGGTATTTAAAGAGGTCCTCCAGCAATTTAGTATTGTGCTTTGAGAAAGTTTTGGGATTCGTGAGAGACAGATCTAAAAAAAAGGTCAAATAGTAAGCAGAGATATCCTGACTTCATCCCTTAGTGTGGGCCATGCTCACTGGATCGTACATTTTTCCCATGAAGCAAATTGAGGACATCTGTCATTATAACTGTTTCACACCGCAAGTTTGTGAAGATCTTGAGACAGGAAGACAGGAGTTGTTGTGACTTTTAATCTGCCTTTAGAAACAGCCTAAAAAGTGCCTTTCCTCTTTTCTAAACAACCTTTGTGCCAACTGTTATTGTTGAATTTCCCTGGACTTTCATGACCTTAAGAAGACGGGAGTATACTTAAATAAAATTATATCTCTCTTTGCATGTCTGCCCTAACATCCTGTTTTCAAAAGGAAAGGCATAAAATTTAGGAAGCATGATGTCGTCGTAACACCATTTCATTGCTGTTCCAATTCAGTCCACCCCAGTATGTGGCAGCCCTGCAATTCCTCTGAGGAGTTTTTCCATATATCTGCCCCAGATCTCGTGCCATCGTGATTCCATAAACATTATGATACCATAACCGAGCCTCCTGAGCACCATCTGGTTTCTATAGACAAACACATGCCACAACACTGAAATCAAATGTTCAGAGGAAACTGCACATGATGTCAAGTCAATAAGAGTGAGGAGATATGTGAATGTCTCTCAACCACCACAGCTGGATGTGTCATCGAGTCCTTCATTCCTGTTCTTCTGTCTGACTCGTATACCATCTGTTGCTTTATCGCTTGTATACTCTTAAACATTGCCTTCCTCTCTCATGCACACGCAGACTCAGGGAAAGGAGGCCTTGTTAGAGGGTGAATTAATAATTCAGTACTTACTGATAGATGGCCCGCAGGGGAGCATTTCTTGTGTGGCTAGTTGGATGTGAATGTCTTATGTTGTGATCAGTGCAGCAATGTTTTTAGGTAAGTTAGTGCTAGGTGTTTCTCTGCAGTCGTTTCGGGGGGACCACATACTTACAGGTTTGGTTTTCCATTTCTCAGAGGGATATTTATGGCTTTGCATCAGCTGTGCTGTGTGAATGATGTAAGGACAGACTGTCTCTCGGCCCCCAAATAGCCGTGGAAAGAATAAAAGTGTGCTGGTGCAGAGTTACACGGCCAGTATATCTACAGCTGTAGATAAACTTCAGTGCATTATTAGTTTAACCAAAAATGAGCGTGGCCAGCCTGGAGCGAGTATGAGGCCCTGGCTCACCTGTAAGGTCAGCCAAGGGGAGCACTTCAAAGGTGAATTCAAGACGTTGCATTTTGAAAGGTTGGCTCATGCTTTGAAATTTGATAGCATACCAAAACAGCTCTGCAGGTCTGCTCTGCCAAAAAGCCTTGAAACAGGCTAACTGCGAGGCTAACCCTGTGGTTGTGAATACCTTCAGTTTCGCAGATGTCATGCCATTAGTGCGAGGTGAGCTACAGTTATGTTTGTACAAAATCATTCATGCCAGGATGAGTCTGCTTCCCACTTGTTATCCAGTAATCCAAATCAGAAAGTCATCACTGTGGTATTGCTGCAACATGATGTTATCATACGTACGTCATGTCAGATCTCTTGTTGTTGTGAGGTATGGTGCAGTGTGAGGCCTTCAGGAACATGTTTTCCACTGTCCTTCATCGTATTGACAAAGTGCTGGGGGGGTATAAGGTTTCTGTCCGTCCCCCTACCATCCAAAGGTCTGAGCGCAGCAACTTTAACTGCTGCCTTCTCAAGTGAGGGAGCAGCTGCACTCTGAACCTGAGCCAGGAGCACAGGTGTCTGCGTCCATCAGCAACTCAACTCACACATGCACATGCAAATACAATCTACAATCTGTATGACTTCATAGATTCTTTTATTTTTTCTCTCTATCTCTATCTTTGACTACAGTCAAATAGGTGACAAATTGAAGGCAAATCCACCATAAAATGTCGGGGAAAGGTTTTAGCAGTAACGCCGACAAAGGTGGCCTGGGGGGGCTATGGCTCGCAGGATACACTTGCTGGCCCTGCTGGTGAAAATAATTGGAGGTCGACATTGTTGTCTTCAAGAGGCTATGCTGTGGTGCACTCATTTTTTCAGTGATGCAAAGGTAATGGCGTCTTGAAAAACTAAACAATATACAGCATTCATTCGTGCCAACCATGTCGACGTAGCTTGTTGGGGCGCAGGCGAAATAACGCTCCAAATTAAGCTAAATTTTGGCAAGGGAACAACTGGCATGGCTATTATAAAGCAGCCCCTTGAACTTCTCACCTCAAGATATCTGAATGAAAATGGGTCCTATGAGTACCTAAAAGTCTCAGCTAAACTTGAGTAGACTTGTTTTCAGTAATTTTTTGTTCCTTACAAGTACTGTACTCCTTCAAATTAAAGTGGTATAATTGTGTTTGTAAGGAAAGCCTATTTGGAATTCAATGAATCGCCCCACACATGTCTGTAGATACATAGCACATTAAAACAGGTTTTGGCAGTCAAAATGTTAACTGCATTAATGTAAATATTAGTCTATGATCAGATAATTGGTAACATTTACTGTTAAATAAGAAACTAGAAACCACAGTAAATCAGTTGCGATTCCTTAATTCCCCATAATGACAGTTTTCAACTATAGCCATATACTACAAAAGCTTAATTACAATTCCTTAAATTCAGTGATTGCTTTTACTTTTGGTTTGCCACTCCAGTATTTTCACTGGCCCCATCTGACCACTCATTTGAAAATTTCAGGTGGTGCCACTGGGTTTTGGCTACCCTGAGCCTCCAGAACAGCCTCAGTGCTCCTCTGTTTTATTCTCCAAGTCTCTGAAACTCTACCTCATTATTTCCATATTTATCAGACTATTCAATGATCCTTTGTACTCCTGTATGAAAACATTTGGCATTCCTTTCTTTCTTGCTTTCTTCATTTATTCATAGTTTTCCCTTTAATTCTTCACCTGTCTGCATCTCCCATGCTATCTTATTAAAAATAGACCAACTTTGGCTCTTTCCCACCCCACTTCAGGCTTGGCTTGCTTTAGCTTTCATTGTTTAATTTAATTCTCATGAAGAGTTTTTTTTTATTTTTCTCTCTGAAAAGCTGACTCACAATTATGTTTTTTTGCTGTTCATGTTCTACCCTTCATGTATATCTATTTATTGCTTCTCTGGCTAGTATCTTTTATTTTTTTTTTTTACAGAGATTTTGTTGTAATTAAACAACTACAGCTGCCTTTAGCCCTCGACAGTACTTTTGTAGCCAAGGTTCATGGGATGTGTTATTGTTAAACATTTGTAAAAGCATTGTTTTATTTGGGAAAAATGACAAGGTGCTCAAGTTTTACGATCCAGGGTAGTAGTAAAGAGGGTGTGCAGCTCTCTGTATTGAACCTCTGTGGCATGGTGCCAGGCTGTGCCCCTTTTCAGGATTTGTCACTTGTGTTCATGTCGTAGTTGTTTTCCCCCAGAGTACACTGTTCAGGCTCTTTTAAGTTCTTCCTAAACTGGAAAATTATTTCTTTCTTAACCCCTCTAATTGCTTCCAGTGAGTGCAAATCAAAGGCAATTAAAGAGATGTTTGAACTCGGCTGTAAAATAAGTGTAGCTCGGATCGCCCCTGAGGAATGCATCTCTTCCTATTTTTAGCTTTGCCGTGTTTCGATCCGAGGCGGGCTTTAACTTTGTTGTCTTTGTGGGGCGCACAGTAGTTCCTCAGCCTTAGCTGTCATCAGTTTACAGAGCATATTACCTCCCTGTTCGCACAAGTGTTTATGTTTAATGTGCAGAATCAAAGTGGCGAGCGTGATAGCTTAGCTGAACATGGCAGAAAACTATTGATTGAACCGCTGAGTCCTCTGAGCTTTTGATGAGCTAACATTTGCAGGGATCCATGACATCAGAGAGTAATCCTAATAGGTTTTTTGCCAGAAATCCTGGCACCCGCTCACTTATCTGATGCTGAACACTTTGTACTCCAGTTATCTGAGACTTTGACACAAGTCTCGAGTTTCATTAAGCTGCATGGGCAAGCTGACTAAGCCCTTACTAAACACGATTTGGCATCTCTGCTCCATATATTCGTCTACACTGTCTGCCATGTCCGCTCCAACCACTGTGTACATGCAAAAAACCATTACTACCTATGTGGACTATGTTGAGTTTGTAACAAGACTCCAGCTCTTTGCTCTGACTCAGTATGTCTCCAGGCTGCGTGACGGCCTGAGAGGATGATGTCATTGTTTGTCAGTGAAACTTGTCAGTGACTTACCTGATGAATTCTTCCAGTAAATGATGTGACTATTTGTAACATATGCTCCCTGTCTGCACCTTTCAAGAGTTCCTTTCATAGTCTGAAGTCACATCTGCAGCAAATCATACGCTGATGACTGATGACATCATGATGACCTATAATGCCTGTTCCCGCAGTGTTGAGTGAAATATCTCATCTGGCTTGTCAGACCCAGACACAAAGACTCCCTGGGTTGATTATTAAGTGTTGTTAACAGACATTACAGCAAAATCAACTGAACATGATATTTTGTTTGTTTGGATTTCCTGCATTTTGCTTTGAAGTGCTGATATTAATGAGATAATGATAGTGTCGTCATACAAAGATGCAAGTATTTCTTTCACTCATGTTCTGATTTATTTTCTTGAGGCATGACCCGTCAACGAGAACAAAAAAGAAAAAAAAATTTAATATCTTAAATTTAATAAAAAGTATTAGGCCTAAAAGCCATTTAATAGTCTTGACTTTGAATTTTTGTAATCTTAATGCCACACACATTTGATCTAATTACATTTATCTTTATTTTATTGTATTTTATTTTATTATTTTTATTTTCCAAATGAGTCAGGCTTCTTGGCGTGAGAGTCCTCATTTCTGTTGGTACAAATCCTTAAACCCACCACTGAACTAGGTCTGGGAAATATATTGATATTATATCTATTGCGATATGAGACTAGACATTGCATTAGATTTTGGATATCACAATCATATTATCTTTTTTTGATTTTAAATCATGTATTACTGTAAAATGATGTAATTCTCTGAACTTACCAGCCTGTTCTAGCTGTTCTGTCATTTGCCAATTTAGTCATTATATCCACATTACCGATAATAGTCTGTCCCAAATCTCATTGTGTAAATATTTCGCAAAAGCATCAATAGTCAACCCTGCAATATTGTTGCAATATGAGTAAGGAGGTATCTGGTTAAAAAATGTGATATTTGTTCCTTTCCATATCGCCCAGCCCTACACTAATTGTTATACTGTCTTTTACTTTATACTCAGACTTACCTGGGAGGCAAATGTAGATGTACCTAACTCACTCCAATAACCATATTCCCACATAAAACAGGACCATATATATACTACTTACCTTTACACTTACATGCAGTGCCTAAACAAAAAAAAGATGATTTGTCAAAAAAAAAAATCATCCTTTAATTTGGTTAAAAATCATCTTAAAAAGGTCTTACCTTACGCATACCTCTAACGTCTGTCTGGTTTCTCTCCTTGTGTTTTTTTTCTTCCAGCTGACCCCGGGTGGGAAGGCAGCTCAGGCTGGTGTCGGGGTTGGAGACTGGGTGGTGTCCATCAGTGAAACCAATGCAGAAGAAATGACCCATGTGGAGGCACAAAACAAGATCAGAGCAGCAACAGACTCCCTCACCCTCACCCTCAGCAAGTAAGTCATCTGGCAGTGCATGATGCAACAGAACACTACATGATCGCTCGCCCTCCATTTTATCTCGGTCAAGCACAGCAGCATAAATCACCCCGAAATGCATATCCTCCTTTATTCTTTGGAGAGATAAAACAGCACAGTGTCCTTGAAATTTGACTCAATATGACAGATTGTTGCAAAGCACATTGGTATTAAAGTTATCCTCACACACATTCCATTATTTCATTTCCCCAAGGCTTAGTTTTAGGTTTAGACTTGGACTTTAATTTCATTTCACTCATAAGTCACAGTATAGAATAAAAAAAAGTAATTATTTCTGCCGGGGAGGTTAAGTTTTCAATCCTGTTTGTCCATTTCATTAGGTAGCAGGATATTTCAAAAACTGCTCAACAGATTAGAGTGGATTTTGATGAAAAGTTAATTCATCAGCCAAAAAAGAACTAACCTGGTTTTAGTACAGACAGCACTACCACATGGTCACTTGTGAGGCATATCATGCTTTTTTTTAACCTAGATTCTTGGTCAAACCTGTATCTTTGCATCAAGGTGTGCCCAATTCCACCCACACTGCTTTTTCATTGCTCCTTTTTTTCAAATTGTATCCAATTTTCACAGAATTGCTGCTGTGCAAAGCATATTTAAGTGATCTGTATTTGGTGTTGATATTTATCCCATGCTGTTTTCCTAACAATCTTTGCCAAATAATTGCTGGCATGGCCTAGTTGAAACAAATTGCCAGATTTACTGATTGTGCAATTGCACTCACATTCATAAGACAGGTGCACATAATAAACCCTGAACAATCTTGCAGTATATGCTGCAGCTTTGCTCACAGGAAATAGGCATGCTAGATTTGATAAAAGTGGCGATAATATCATGGGCCATAAGCTTGACACACTTACTTTGTACATGGGTTAACTGTGCAAAATTTCTGTATTACCTGGATTTAGGTGTTTTCAAAAATTCTGCTTTATCATCAATCGATAGGCTTTTTAGGACTGAACAGTTCTGGGGAGCTCCTCCGAGAACTACATACCTTAAAGGGCTTTTTTTTGGGGGGGGGGGTTGCATTCACACTGCCAGGGGATGCTGAAGTGATGCACTGTAAGACAGCTGGCGGTTGGCACAGCGACGTCACTTTTGCTTTGACTAGTCAAAACCGTGTTGTATTTCCACCATCACATATTCTCTGTGAAGCCTGGACCTCACTGTCAGTCCATTTGTCAATGCTTTCTTATGTTTTTTTTTTCGTTTCAAGCTGTTGTCTGTGTTTTGTGTTTTCTGTTGTTTACACGGTTAACTTGTTTTCAAAAATGGCAATTGCTGGTGCTGCATTGGCTGTGTTAAACCAATCAATGCACACTTGCAATGCCTGGACCGATCCCTGTAAACTTATGTCACTCATTGCTGCTCTTGTGCTGGGAGCATACCTACTCTTAAAAAAGTCCCTCAAAACAGTGTTTTAAGGACTACAATTGTTTCTGGGTCTTGTGGTGTGGACATAACAAAACGGGGGGTTCTCAAAGCTAAGGAAAAGTTCCTGCAACCCAGAAACACCTTCATGTGTTATGATGCCAATTCAGAAGAAACAAGAGCAGGGGTTAGTAGTCATGTAGCAGCAGATATGCACGCCAAATACTGTCAGGTCGATGCACCGGCCTTTGGATGGTTGAAATAAACCATTTTCAAAGGAGCCGTGGGAACCTGTACATTATGCCTCAGCTTTCTAATGAAAGTAGAGAAACTCTTTCTTGAGATTAAAGCACTTTGTTGTAAAATGTGAGCCAGAAAAATCTTTTTTTTTTCAGTTATTTTAATTAGCACTGGATAACCCACAAACAGACAGCTCTCATACCTGCTCACATAACTCCTGCCAGAAATTCCTGACTGATAAAGTCTCTCTGTAGATTACAAGCCAAATGTTTCATCAGTAGCCACACACACACACACACACACACACACACACAAAAAAAGATGGAACGAAACCACTAAAGCACTCAGAAATGAGAAGGTACTGACTTGTTAAGTAATAAAGATGAGCCTTGCTGCTGTCGTGGGAATACTTGTAAGTATCCCAAAATCAAAAAGTAAAGAGGTTGTGATCCCAGCTGTAATAGAGCTATTTTCACATCTAGTCCATTTTGTTGTTGCCTGCCAAGAGACTCAGCTGTTAAGTTCTGACAAATCTTCTTTGTTCATTTAGTTTGCTGAGAGTCTGAACAGCCGCGGGTCATTTCTATCGCTTCCAGAAGAAAACAGCCAGAACATAAACTAATAGTTTCAGAGATCATCAGGGATATTTGCTTTGTTCAACATATGCCAGGCTCCTCAGAGATGTCTCTGTAAAGATCGCTTACTTCAGTGGGCCTACCAATTCATGTGCCCATTTTTACAATGGGATTTTGGTTTTTGCACTCACAAACTTAGAGACAGAAAGTTACACATTTCTTAGTAATAAAAAGAGGAGGAACAGTCATTAGTGGATGTAATCAATGGAGAATGAATAGATGACTATTTAGATATAATAACAAATAATATTAATGTGCATTTTTTTTTAGCAGACATGAGTCGGTTTCCAGCCCCTGAAATGTGTGGATGTGGTACTTGTCATTTGTCAGTGATTACACAGTTCAAAAACATGCAGGTTAATTGGTGACCATAAACTGGTCATAGGTGTGAATGTGAACCTGAAAGGTTGTCTGTCTCAATGTGTCAGCCCTGTGACAGTCTGGCGACCTGTCGAGGCTGTGCACTGCCCTCTCGCCTATTGTCAGCTGGGATAGGCTAAAGCCCCCCCGCGACCCTTGACTGGATAAGCAGTTACAATGAATGAATTACTGCTGGTGATTATCAGTGACAAAAATAGTAATTAATTACAGCCCTAATGGTGGTAGAAAATGGTGGTATTGACTTCAATATTGAGACATAATCCTAAATCGCCCAAATAGTAAAGATTAAAGATAAAGCAAGGTAGAATAGCTAGAGAAGGATGACAAAACACCAAAAGGCAGAAGAAGAGTGAGAATAATGGATGAAAGATGGAGGGATGAGGACAGGGAGGGTGGTTTGTGGTTGAGCTGAGTACAGAGTTTTTTAAACGTGAGGGATCAAATGCAGATTTCTGAGGTGGGGAGTCAGATGCCAAAGCTTTGTGGAGTGTTACCACGACTGCGATCTTGTGTGTAATATGTATGTATGCATGTATGTGTCTGAGTGTTGCAGTAGGTTATCATTAAGCTCCAGAGATGATGAAAGTTACTGTATCTGGTAGAGATGTAATAAAAGATCATAGCAAAGAGCTGTGATTCCTGGTTTCCGCACAGCCAACTAGACACACTGCTGATGTTGCACGTAATTTTTTTTCTGTAAAAAGAGGTCACACACACTACACTTCGACCTAGTAAATGCCTTAAAAGGAGAGTGAGGGAGAGAGAGCAGTTGAGTCATGGGTGGGGTTTTCAGAGAGAGATGGAAAAGGAAAGGAGAGTTAGAAAAGAGACAGCGAATATCTTGTTGGCTTCTGTGGCAAGAGGAAAAGACGTCATGCTCTCTGCAGAGGGATGGAGGAGGGTTAGTTGCATGTGGTAGGTAGAGTACTAAAAATCTAAAAGTACAGTTACAATCATAAAAAACATTACCATTTGAGAAAGCTATTCAAGTACTTGTTTAAAAACGTATAAGTACAGGTTACTTTCCATTTTTATGTTTTTAGGGTGCGCAAAACAATGAAAAAAAAAACCACTTGTTGATAAAACTTACTATTTTTTTTTTAAAGTAGAGCAGGTGGGCTAATCAAACAAATAAGGAAAGCCTGCTTAATAAAGACATGAACAATCTGCCTCTCATTCTCAATCTCATCCTCTCCACCCCTCACTTCCTTATCATAACATAAAAGATTAACACATTAAAAATGAACAAAGCTAACATGAGCCAAAGTCATTAACATTTTCACCTAAAGTGTGCAACTTACTTCATTGTGATTTCGGAGGTTCGGAGAGGAGCTTTTAAACGTGGAGATCTTAGTGTTTTTCTGGTGGCAAAGCAAGCACTTCATCCTGTAGCTGTTGTCTGTTTTTATATTTAGGTATAAAAAGTTTGGCCAGATGTGGCCAGGGATTGTCGCTGGAAGTTGCCTCTTGTTCTTGGTTTTGCTCCCTCATCATTGCTTTGTGGGTAAAAGATGGATGGTGCTTCTCATTCTCATGCTCATTTTCTTTTTTTAACTTATTGGATACGAAGCATTACAATAAAATCTGAAAATCTGCTGCAAATCATGCTCTGTTTACAACATCTGTGTGACAGACGGGGGACGTAAAAAAAACAAAAAAGGATCTGGTGGGGCACGTGTTTAAAATAACCAATCCCGGGGCACCTGGTGGCTCAGTGGATAGAGCTGCGCCCCATATACAGAGGTTGTGTCCTCGCCGCAGCGACCATGGGTTTGATTCCGGCCTTGACCCTTCCCTTTCACACTTAAACTGGCCTGTCCATTAAAGGCAATAAAAGCCCCAAAAATAATTTTTAAAATAACCGATTCCAATCAATTAAAATTTGCATTGATCAGGCATGGCACCAGTCCTTCTGATCTGAGTGGGACATCCCTAGTGCGGTACTTGTAGTGAGTTAGTTGTCATCCATATGCCAGATGTGCCCCCTGTGTTTTAAACAGAGAGTCAGAACTCAAACTTAGTCTTTGATTATTAATCGCACCTTGTTAAGATGTAGCCCACAAACGTGTGTTGAAGCTGGGATGCGATTATTCTGTGAGGCTTGCCTCCTTGCTGTTTCTGTCGGCTATGCTCTGCCAAAGCCTGAAAAATGAATTATGTAAACACAGAGTGGTATTTCTGCTATTTCACACACAGAAGATGATTTGTTCATCGCAATATTTTCTGTGTGTAACCATAACACAGTTCATTGCTCTGAAAGTTTGCCGTAGTTATTTCCCTGTAGGTAAGGGGATTTTTTTTTCTCTCATAAAGATTTCTCTTGTGAAGGAAGATGAAGTCAGGGTGTTGATGTGTGATATGTGCCAAATCCAACTGTGTGTGAAAAAAACACAACATTAATGCTAGAAAATTTTGTTAGTGTATCTAATGAGAGCGAGGCTTTCTTCCGTTACCTTTATCTCGCAGGGAGTGGTGTAATGTTTTGATAAGCCTGTAATAAGCCGGCGTGTTTACTTAACATCAGCCATACTGATTCCTGCTTTCTGTGGTTTGCCTCCTCTATTTCTCGTCTCCATGTGGAGTCCAGCTATTGTAAACATTTCACATTCTTCCACTCTTGTTTTTTCTGTTTTACCCATGACTCCCTTCCCATGAATCCCCCAGTCTCCTCTCTTCATCTCGCCCTCTCTTATTGTTATTATATTGTAAGACAAGCAAATATTGTTTTCCCGGAACACTTCTCAGAGAGGAGCTATTGTCAGTTTTATTTATTCGTATCTTGGCTGCCATCCACAGTTTCTTTTATGTCAAGAGAGGAGGACAGCTGCACGTTGATGAGATATGGTCTATTGTTTGGTTTAGTGCCTCATTTTGTTCAACACCAATGATCATTTGGTGTCATTTTTATGGTGGAAGGTTTAGGCTGTATCCAGAGCCTTTTCTAGGGAGTGGAATCAAAAATATATGGGCAATAGATTTTCAGCTTCAAAGAGAGGAGATCATGTGGCAGCTACAGGGACACACTCGGCCCATATTTCAATGTTCTCTGTCAGTGATTGGCCCGGAGGCTTGTGGTTGTGGTGATTACAGTATCATGGGAGATTTTTTTTTTTTCCGTGGTGAAATTTCTGACTTTATCTCACATCAACTTGAAAGCCAAGCATCAGTTAAGATAAGTGACCCATGAAATGAGGCAGGAAATGATCTCATAGTGTGCATATTCAGTTTCAGCACAGCTAACTTATTCCACGAAATAGTGACTTAATCTCCATATTTGTTCATTTAAGTCAAGTTTGCCAAAATGAATACATACATGGCAGCTGTCATGCACATTCCCTGCTGTATCCCAGCTTTAAGCTTTAAGTGTGACTCACTAAATTGTGGGTTAAGGCGAGCTGAAGCATTATGAATGTCACATTGATTTGTCTTCCCAGAAGTGTGACACGCACGGACATGTCGGTATGCCTTCCCCTCGCTCCTCTCTCTCTGTATCTATACAGCGCTGTTGTCATCCTGTCTTTAACATTGCTCTATCAGCAGTTGAGCAGGCAATGACATGAGCGGTTATTCATTTCTCATTGTCACAGGAAGGGCTGTCCATTGTTTTGTGTGTGTATGACTGTAGCCTGAAACAATGAGGGTGACTGCAGGGCTGGTTCATTCCTGCTTAACCCTGTTGTAGCTTTGTGTCGCATGCAAACATCAGGCAGGGGATGGTTTATATTTTTATATTTCAGGAGCCAGCAGCGATGTAAAGCTGGCCTCCATGTTTAATGTGTAAAGATATTTTAATGAACCGTCTGCTGTGTTGCTCCAGTCAGCAAAGGCACCGCAGTAATGTGAAGCCTGGGATTACAGTTAAGAGGGGTACTTCACGGTGGCACTTGTAGTATTCTTAGCTGGCTGGGTGAATCTGTGGACAGTACAAGACAATGTGAAGAAGGTTTCGGTGTTTATAAATGCCTAAAGAATCCTGCAAGCGCTTTTTATTAAAATGTTTACTGATCTAGGCAAATGTTAGGTTCTTTGCTCAGACTGCACAAAATGTAATGCTATGATGTTGGATTTTATTGAGATTATGATATACACAATTGCAGACCCTGCAGTTCTTTGTGAAAAAAAAGTAAAAAAGTATTTTTTTTACTCATGCATTGTTGGGGCATCTACTGAAATGTAATTACGTTTTGAAATAAATGTAATTTTAGTCACTTACAGTTACAGTGAATAGAATTAGTTTCTAAGCAAAATTGTTAGTAATTACCAAAGGGTTAAATCTGAATATATTCTTTTCAATAAAAAGTTGAAGCATGTTGAAAAAAACATTCACTCAGTGCATCGTTTTGTCGTGCAGGAATGTCTTCTGTTGGTATAGCCTATTTCCAGACATTTTTCAGTTTTCAGAATTATCCAGTTTAAAACATTTCTTAGAAAAATAATCAAAAAGTAAACAAATGTAATAAGTTACATTTCTTGGGAGTAATAAAAGTAAACCAACGCTATACATATTAGATTAAGAAATTGCGATATATCATCCTGCTTACAGTATTTAAGTATATTTAAATGCAACCCCTGTATTGTGATGCATACTCATTGTATCATTTCTAGTGCTTGATCCTAGTTAGGTTAATTGTTGAAATATGGGCTTTGCAGTAGTGTCCATTGGCTTGACAAACACAAGCAATATGAGCAAAAAGTAAAGTAATCCAGTTTTACAGGGCTGTTTTTTTTAGTTGCATGTGTGCTCATGTAGTTTTATGACACATTGAAGAGTTAATATGGATAATTTGTGTGCATTCTCGTTCTATTCAGGCATCTGTTAGTGGTTTGGATAAATGGCTTAATCTGGACTTGTTTAAAAACTGTCTGATCACTTGTTTGCAAAATGACCTTCAAAGCAGTATCAAGCAGAGTTCCTGCAACTTCCTATTTAAGCAATTACGCTTGTGGGTAAAATGTTGTCTTAACTGATGGAAAACATTGCAAAAAACTACAACAACAAGACACCTAAGTCACTCAGTAAGCCACTTAAAATGTTGTCTTTTCTTTCAGAAATGTCTTTTTATTTTTGCAATATGAGATATCATGAAATTAATTACAATTCTATTTTCTTTTCTCTCCTCTTTTGTGGGCTCTTTTGTTTTCTATTTTATATGTTCGTTTGATTTTTGAGTCTAGCTCCACTTGTGTCTTCTTGTTGATAACTTGCACCATAAACAAATACAAACATGAAAATAATTAAATATGAGAGACTGCTTAACACAAGCGAAGCATCATTGTGCACTTTTATTTCAGAAATAGAGTTGCAATAATAATTATAAGTCGTTTCAGTGTAAAAAAATATGCTCATAAATTTTGTTTGTATGAAATAAAACATTATTTTTGGATCCAACATGGCAGCATCCTGTTAAAGACAAACAACTTCATTTGACTGAAACATTGCTGACTTTTGTAACTTGAAGACAGTGTTCAGTATCGTAACTTAAATGTATGAAGATACGTTTGCTTTAGGTATATGTGCTAATGACAGTCCCTGTCTTGTCTTTTCACAGAGCTTTCAAAGCGGGTGGAGACCAGAAGGTAAGACTGTATTTGTCTGAAACCTTAAGCTCACCTTTGTGTGAACACTTGGATGCTTTGGCATGGTCTGCTACTGGACTACAGTGACACTGATTGACTTTGAAACTTCCTTTAATCGTTGTTCACAATTGGCCTTAACAGTGTTTTCTGTCACTTTGTGTTTACATTCATCTGATTCACCCGACTCACCTGTCAGGCTCTCACAGAGTACATGCACTGTGCATTAGCAAAGCATCACTGAGTCGCTAAATGAGTTGTTTGCTGGTTGGAGGGTTGTGAATATTGCTTTTGGAATTTCCTGTGGTTTATTTTGTGATGCCTTGCACAATCCCTGAAGCTGGAGTAATACTGGTGCATTTACTTTCACTGTCAAACCTCCTGAGAGCTACTTGTCTAACTGATTACAGTGTGAGTAGTACAGTGGTGTCACGAACTGCTTTGTGCTGCATGCTTTTTCTAGTAAAGCAGGAGGAACTTAATACTTTTCACAAAGTCAGTGTTCTATTTTAGTAGCTGTTCTTTTGCAGTCCATGCATAATGCTCAGTGAGAAATCTCATTAGTGAGACATGTCAGTCAAATATGACAATTCACTCACTTCTCACTTTGAGCATTTTCCTTTTTACCAGCAATAGCAGATTACTTTGGCCAGTCCATGGCAGACTGCCAACACAAATAAAATGGCTGTGTTCACACTTCTTAAGCACTCCTTCCGTGTGCAGAGAAAAGCCTGCGGGCTTTGACAGAGCCTGCAGTAATAATTTGCAATGAAAACATATTGGTTTGCACTGGAAGCTTACTTAATATAAAGCTTGGGATTGTGCAACAGCAGAGGAACTTTCACTGTGTGTTAAAAAATATCTAACCGCATGTTGTGCGCTGTGCTGCATTGTCTCCCTCTCCCACAACCTCGTAGGATTCACTTGCTCCGGCGTCTGTTCTGCCAAAGTACTCCTTTGCCCCCAGCACAACCATTAACAAGATGGCGCGGCCATTTACAGCAGGTGGTGGTAGTGCCAACTCAGGACCTGCTATTAAACCTGTGGCCTACTCCCCTAAACTTAACACCCAGAGCTCACAGGGCCGTGCCAGTATGCAGCAGCCACAGAATGGGTAGGTGGATAAATAAACACTATTACCTTAAGGAACCACAATGTGACTAATGTGGATTTAATGGTATTTCTGACGTCTCATTATTCTGGCTCTACACTAAAGAGAAAATAACACCGTTAGGATTTACAAACTGAATTATGTTACAAATTTACTTCAGTTCATTGCCAAAATCATGTCACAGATTTTAAGAAACAGTCCATAAAAGATAAACATAAGGAATGCTGAGTCACTGCTGAGATCTACTTAATTACTCCACCATCTGCCAATAATGCAACAAACAAGATAGAAAACATATGATGACTTTTGTTAAAAACGTGTGCTTTTTCTCAAAGACACCAGCCAAAATAAGCTGTCATTATAGACTGTATCATGACAGACTCTGGCCAAGATTTCACTTACAAGAAATTTACATATTCATATTCAGACATATTCAGAGAAAATGAAATAAAATACAAGAGTATTGCAATAATCAAGAAGCATAAATACAGAACAGAAGAATATTTTCATAATAATATGAAAAAATACTTTAGTAATTATGTACAATGTAAGTGAATACAAAATGAAAGAGCAGTGCAGATTTTAAAAGTGGTAATTTGTGCAGAAATGTGTAAAAGGAGGAGGTTGTCAAACCGTTTGTCAAAACACGCCTAAATTATCATTTTGGCCTTTATCATCCAGATGAAAGCAAACACTCTGTTTGCATAGCAGGGGATATTTAGCTGAAGTATGCAATTCAAGGTGGCTTCCTCCTCAAACTGAAAGACCCCCGCAGTAAAATTCATCATATGACAAAAACAGCAGAGATTAGTGAATTATGTGTCAATAATCAGTCAAAGTTTAAGACCCTGTAAGGTCAGTTTTATTTTTTCTGCGGTGGGGTTTTGCTTTTTTTTATTTTTGTACATTTAGATTTTGTTTTCATCTTACTCTGTTTTGTTCCTATCATCCTTACAATTTGTATGTGTAAGAGAGAGATGGAGAAATACTAAAAGGTAAGACTTTTTAAGCTTTGAAGGATGTATAATTTCTCTCAAAACGACCCACCTTTTAAACTGATCTGTGATTCCAACAGATGAGTTATTGACTGACTGTGATTATGACTTGGATCTTACTTCTCCAGTCATAGTGTGCTGGAAAGAAATGGCAGAATAGATTTTCAAGTCCAGTATTTCTCAGCTTTTAGAAGCTGTACTGCGTGTCATGGTGCTCACTTTTTGTCACTACATTAGATTACATTACACCTGTCTTTTTACATTATGCTTAAAAATAGATTTTTATGAAATGATTACCAAGTTCACAATAATGATTTTATCACAATTTTGTAATATTTGAAAGAATAATACCTTCAGTCAAATTCCTGTTAAACTTTACTGTGTGCTTTTTTTTAATTTTGTTCTTTTAATGGCTTTTTATTAAAGTTAAAATAGTAAAATAGTGTAGGGAGGTGGAAAGAGAGTCTTAGTACGTAACTGTACAAAGCAATACAAAAAGAGCAATTCAGACTTAGTGGATAGATAAAGGCAACCGGAATGGCGTTTGGAGAAGGACATAGAAACGAAAAGAAGTGTGATTAATTTAAGAGATGTTGGTTTATTTACATGATATTATCATATGTATATTATTAGCATGATATCAATATTTTATTTCTAAGTATCACAGTATCATCAATACTGGTATATTGCGACTCCTCCAAATAAAAATAATTAACTTTCGTGGTGATATCACTGTTAAACTTCCATTTTTTTTTAGAGTTTGACTTTTAAACCATCTCCATGATTCTCTCTGCTTTCACTTCAATGATAAGGCCATGCAGCTAGTTATTTGGAACAAAAATAATGAATGAAATCAATGCTATGGGCCAAGTTAAGGCTTCTAAACCAATTCTAGGATGGAGACCTTCTCTTATGTTGTCCCTAAAGTAAAAATTCGATCTGTTGTGTTGAAAAAGTGAATCTTAGCTCTCTCCTTGAAAACTTTATTGATCAATTTGGCCTCTGAGCTTTTGGTTGTAAATTATTGAAATGAACAGTAACTTGGTTTCAGAGCTGACTGTTTTGATGCTGTTGTAATGCTGCTATCAGCCATGCTGCGTATTAAAAATGAAGTTAACGCTCCCATGACTGTAGTCTCTCTGCTATAATTACATTTAAGTCAGAATTCTTCAGTTTTCATTTAACCTTTCAGATTTTACAAGGATTCCAGGAATGAAGCAAAAGCATTTTAAGTGATCCTGAAATGATAGGCCAGTCTGGTGTCTGTAATTTGGGTCATGTCAGTGGTAGCACGGTCTGGCTGCAGTCGTTGGTGAGATGTGTCCTGTCGCTGTATTTAGCCTCACTCATAAATTCTGCTGTGTTCTCAGAAGCTTTTACTGCGGTGGTGCTGGATTATTTAAGCAGCCATACTTGCTTAGTCTCGAGAGGGCTCACATGGTTGTGAAGTTTCTCTGCAGATGGCCCAGCCTTGTTTCTCCGGCCATTTTTAAGAAGAATAGAGCCTAATTCTAACTGTCAGCCCACTTTTGATGAAGACATTGTTGGATTTCTCCAGACAGTAAACAGTTTGATGCAAACAGCATATGTCTTATGTGTCTAGGCCTGTCATATTTAAACAGGTTTTGTGTGATGTTGTTTGTGCAGAGCTTACCCTGACATCATGATGCGTCACCGCTGTGGCATTTATCGTTGTTGACAGGGTTTCAGAGCACAAGAAAAATAAGACTAACTGCAATGAAACAGGAAAGAGGCAATGTTTTTTTTTTTTTTCTGGCAAATGCTAGAGCCATTTGCATAAGCCTGTGTAAAGCATTCGTGCACATGGGTGAGAGGAGCGCTGGGCAAAGGTTTTGTGCCAAATCTACTGAGTCATTTTGGGTCAGGGTGACAATAGATGATTTGATAAACAAACAATGCCATCTTTCTCTCACAGAGCTTGTTGACAATAGCAGCATGTCTCATGGCACATCTTGCATGTTTTCTATGTCCTACAGCATTTTTGATCTTTTGTTGTTTACAACCTTTGCCATTTATTGACATGTTCTGGTTTTCTTTCTATTTAACTCAAAGCTGGGCTCTAACCTCTTTCTCTCATTTTCTGTTTTCTTCTTTTCTTTTAATGCTGCAGGTGGAAATTCCTGAAAAGTTAGTATATTTCATTTTTCATTGACAGTCCAGACAAAATAGTGTTTGCTTATTTCCTTTTTTTTTTTTTTTTTTAAATTTTCATTCACGCTCACAATAATACCCAACGTTTATTACAGTGGTTCCCAACCTTTTTGTCCTTTGTCTGCTCTTTCTAGGCTTGGATAGATATGTTTACTGGTTATGAGCAATCTTATTAAGAAAATGTATATTTAACCTAACTTAAAATTATTCAATAACGTATAAGAAAAATGTAAAGATTAGAGAAGAGTCTATAAATATAACCCTCAGGTTTATATCAGTAGAGCTGTGTATTGGCAAGAAACTAGCGATAAAATATCTAAGAATTATGATTCAATATATTGTAATATATTGCAATACAGTAAGCATACAATGTGTTAAGTTTTTCATCATTTTTTTTTAAAAATAGCATAGAATTAAGAACACATCACATTCTGCATTTGTATTTATCACTGTTACTGTAACATCCAACATCATAGCACTACTTTTTGTGCATTTTAGCAAAGGAAATAATATTTGTCTATATTCAGACTGCGCAATATACAAAACAAACAAAAACAAAATCACAAATATTTTGACAGATATTGCAATTGTGTGTCATGAATTTAGTGGTAGTGGTCATTTTTTGCCTTGATTTTGATTGGTTGATTTTTGCTGGGTTCTGGACCCTACAAGAGTGTTACCTTATGTCTGGGACATGATTTGTAGACCAGGGCATTTCTATGGCACAACAGTGCTTTATTTATAATGGTATTTTGTGACATATTTTACCTTTAATTAAAAATTACACCTGAGAAAAAATAAAATGAAAGTGCTTGTGGGACTAAAATAATAACATTCACAAATCAATACTGTTCTTTTTTTTTTTTAAATGGATACAGTACTGCAAAACTTAAAATGGCAATAGAAAATTGTATTGTATGTTTTCTTACACCCCTATTATTGGGGTCTTCATCTCCAGTTTGAGAACCACTACTAATTGTCATAATCATCGGTTAATGTTATACAGTGTGTATTTATTTATCATTGGTCTGTTCTACAGGGGTGAAGCAGCTTACTATGATGATGCGTACCAAGTGTCCAAGTAAGGGGCAGCTGCATGCAGGCTGGTTTGTCAGCTTTGTCAGCTTATTAGGTTTACTGCAAAGAGAGAATAGACAAAGGGAGAGATGCCAGTTCATTAGTAATAATTCATTTTTCATCCTCTGCTTGCTTTTTGATGAATGCATGCTGCAATTCACCTGGAACATTTTTTGTGCTGTTCCTTGATTTTTTTTTTTTTATCAAAATAAAAGCTTTAATTTGTGGTAATTTCCTTGGCCAGGTACTTTAGTCTGGCAGGTTTTCTCCTATTGATTCCAATGACAGTCATAAATACGATCTCTAATGTAGAAATGTCCGTTTATGAGTGTCTACAGTGTGCCCATGAGAAATCTAAGTAATGGATATCCATTAGCTCGCTTATGGCGTGACCGTGATGCTGAGCATTAAGTATTACATGATCTGTTCAGGATGTCCTCTATTTTCAAGGTAACCTGTTTAGCTGGGTTGGTGTGAGTGGGTAGTCCCTAAATGGGATTGTTTTAACCGCGCCTGCTGTGTGCTGCTGCTGGGTGTGTGTGCAGGCACGGCCTCAGGGTGGAGAACCTGCCCTGCTTTATCCCCAACGACCGCAGCAAGAAGAGGCTGATCCAGGACACTGAGGACTGGCAGCCCCGCACTGGCACCACCCAGTCCCGCTCCTTCCGCATCCTGGCCCAGCTCACAGGCACCGACTTCAGTAAGTCGCGGATTGGGCCTGGCATAGTCTGGACAGTGCGACATCAGAGAGTGATGGGTTAGAGGTGGGCTTCTCTGGTAGTCAAGATAAAGTGAAGGTGGAGACCTGTGACTGAACAGTTGATCTGATATGATATGATCATAGAAAATATTGGTGGGGATGACACCAGAGTGAGTGACACAGGAAAGGTGGATAACAGCGGTGTCCATTTTTTAGCTGTCAGCTGGCTGCTGTCTTCAGTGATGCCAATTTTCTCATGAATGTAACTAGTCTGACATGCTGATATAACATGTTTATTACAACAGAGGCTCTATAGCAACAGCATCATGTATACTATTACTTAATATGTTTGGGTTTGAACATGATGAGCTGTTTGACCCAGTTGTCTGTGAAAAGCGCCTTTTTTTTTATCAGTAAGGCATGCTAATGTGTGTCTCTCCTGGATCTCTCAGTGCAGGATCCAGATGATGAAATCATGAAGAGGTCCAGGTAAAAACACATTGATCTGAACATCAGCCTCCTTGGTCACAAGTGTTTGTGCATTTGTGTGCAGAAGCTTCAGTTTGGCAATTATTTTAGAAATGATCTAAACTTTTAAATCTACCTGTGGTTAAAGGTTGCTATTGGAATTTTGCTGCAGTACTGGCATGTGTGGTGTGATTTGTACATGTATTATTAGAACATAAAAGGAGCTGTATGCTGAGAGCATATCTATGAATCATTGTTTGGAGCATGATTGCCTGCACACGGTTCTCAACATACGGTGGCTGAGCTGGCAAGCAGCTAACGGTGATTACTCCATAAACAGCACTAACAAAGGACACAGTGCTGACTGACAGCTAACATTGATACCTG